>NC_091066.1:27452185-27754204 GCF_000393655.2 Nicotiana sylvestris
CTACAGTACCTGCCCGACCATGTTAGCCATCTCTCCACTAGTGATGCTGGTGGGTACATAAGCTTCACTTAACATTTTCATCAAGGCATTCTTGTGTGCGTCTGAGTTTTGCAATAGTGATAAGATTGATATCTGAGCGGGAGACTTGTTCATATGGTCAACAACAGAGTATTCCCTTGCTTGTATCTTCCTCCAAAGATCGTCAATGTGTGTCTCAACAACAGGCAGCTTAGGTGCAACTTCTTTGCTCGTTCCTCCCAGATTCTTAGGTGTGTAAACTCTGCCAGTTCTAGGCATACCTTGCGCGACACCTGTTTCTTCCATCTTGCAACCAAATGGCTAGCTGAATCAACATGTGATATCATAACATACTGAATGCGGAAGATATACTAATACATGCTGATATACTGAAAGTCTGAATGATATAAATCAAAGTACGAAAATACTAATACAATTTCTGAAACGTATTTGTAGCAAATATAGCTTAACATGAAAAACTTGAGACTCTGTCTAACTGTTATTATAGTCTATGAAGCCTCTATTGAAGTACTGAAAGCACTAACTATCTGTAAATACTGAAAGGTTGTAAAGTAATGATAATACCCCGAAAGAACTGGGGATCACCAAACAGCTGATACGAGAGTCCTAGCGCTCTGAATCGTCAACCTATAAATCATTACCTACATTGTGAGATGCAGGCCCCAGGCAAAATGGACGTCAGTACATTTAAATTGCACTGGTATGTAAAGCAATTGAAAGAAAGAATTATAAATGCTGAAACTGAAACTAAGCTGAAAACTAAGAATTGATAATTGATAACTGAAATGATAACTATTGAAACTGAAATGATAACTGATGACTGATAACGGATAACTGAACTAATAACTGGTAATTGAAATGATAACTGATAGCTAATAACTGAAATGTTAATTGATAACTGATAACTGAACTGAACAAAGGAAGTAATGTTATGAATACTCCCTCTTCTGAATGATGAACAACCAGTTTATCTGAATATATATATATATATATATATATATATATATATATATATATATATATATATATATATATATATGTGTGTGTGTGTGTGTGTGTGTGTGTGTGTGTGTGTGTGTGTGTGTGTGCGCACAACTGCAGCCTCAGGCCCAAAGATGCATAAAGCATTAACTGCGGCCTCAGGCCCAAATATAGGTGTTCGACATTCAGGGATTTAAAATTAGGAATTGAGAATCATACTGCAATACATAATAGTGAAATACTGAATTATGCTAAGTTACATGATACTAGAATACTGGATCATACTAAGTTACATAATACTGGAATACTGAATCATAGTGAGTTACATAATAATGAAATACTGAATAGGACTAGAATGAGACATGTATTCTTGAACTGATTATGAACACTGAAATTTCAACTATTTATGATATGCTGAGTAAGCTATACTGAGACTTACGGACATCGAACACAAGTCTATATTGAATACGAATTGAGCTCACAACGTTCAGAATGAAAGTCATGAACGAGTTATGAAGCTAGAGAATAGAAGCTCTACAACTATTCAAGGAACTAGGCTTAACTATATTTCTGAGGCAATCGATACGTTGTAAAAGAAACGTAGTGTAGGGAGAATCATTAACATTCCCAAATAAGAGAGTTAGCCTCACATACCTTAACTTCCTGCTCTTGAGCATAATACAACATTCGTCAACCTTTTCAACTTTAATCTATATCAATTCAAGTCAAAGGGATTCCAAATTAGCAACAATACTCATGTTTTGATCACTTAGGCATTTTCTCAAACACTTGGTTGCATAAAGATTCATAGTCCTTATTAATGGTGTTTCTACACCCAATAACCCATTCTTTTGCTCTTAGATAAATTCTAAAGTCTCAAATGGTTATAAACAACATTATTCTTTATCACCTATAAGGTAATCAACACTCATAACCAATAATAACCTATCAACAACCCAAACCTATCACCGTTCATGCTTTTCTATCAAACCCATCAACTCATATCTCATGAAATAGAGTCTATAATCATTAATTCAATGATAGAATCAACTAGAGAGTGAAGATATTACCTTTTTGACGTTCAATCTTCTTGAATTCGAGTTCTAGGGTTTCTTCTCTCAATAATGGTGTCCCAAATCGAATATCTAATGATATGGAAGGTTTACCCATGTTAATAAGATATTGGGAAATTAAAATTAACTTAGAATCACCATTAGAACTTACCTTGGATGGTGGAGGGACCCTTGAGGAGTTAGGTTTTTGAGAGTTTTCCTTTGTAGAGCAAGTTTTTATGTTTTGGGGCTGTGGGGGACGAAACAGGGATGAAAAAATGACTTCTCAAGTCGTCCACCACATCACGGTTGGCGCGGCCGCAGTCCTGACCGCGGTAAATCGCTGGAACTCTGCCTCGCCACCGCGGTCGCGGTAAAACGCGACAGGACCGCAGTGGTTGCATACCATTCTGTAAAATGGGTATAACCTTTTGCACAGAGCTTCATTTGGGCTCCATAATATATGGTTGGAAAGATATTTCAAAGGTCTACAATTTTATGCTTTGCATTTTTTCAGATTCCTTACACATTTTCACTAAAACCTGCTGGAAGCTAGACCTTCTACAAACTTAGTCGATTTTGCCAAATCTTATGCACCTCACTTTCCATCTTGATTTTGAAACAGCTATTTTCATCCATAATCATCCCGATGGGACTTCACATGTTCAAAATATATCCTTACTACTCTTTTAACTCATTCATACCTAAGACGAATTTTTACGGGGTGTTACAGTATACTAAACATAGGCCGACAAAATCATACAAACTTTCACGTACATGACATCTGCCTACAAGCCTCTAAGAATACATAATATCATAAAGGTCGAAACAGGGTCCCGCTATTCCAACCAATACATGTACTAATCATACTAACCAAAGAAGCAAATTCGGAGCAAATAGAGCGTACCAACACCTTTCGCTAAGCTGATAGCCTACTTGGAGGGTTCTCATCCTGTCTATCGGGACCTGCGGGCATGAAACGCAGCGTCCCCAGGCAAAAGAGACGTCAGTACGAATAATGTACCGAGTATGTAAGACACATAAATAAGCATATAAAAGACATGAAAGAACATGGAGTAAATGACTCAATCTGTAAGTCTGGATAACTCTTTAAATCATGAAATACTTATAGTGTCATGCATATGCGTATGAATATCATGTCGTGCATAGGTACATGTAATCGTAACATCATCAAGCCTCTAAGGGCATACCATCATATCATCTCGGCCACTATGGGCAAAATCATCAACGTATACCAGCTGAACAGGTGGTGGTATATATATAACGCCGTAACCTTTTCCCATATCCCATATACATATAATATACATATATAGGCGTGTATAACATCGTCTGGTCATGGGTCAATGTACACATATAAATGAATACAATGCATGAGGAGTACGTCATAAGACTATTATACCTCTGAAAATCATGAAACAAACTTTATCAACTTACGTATTTTCTGAGACCCATGAACAAACGATAGAATAATAAGAATATGGGAATTCAAGAACATAGACATCTCCGTTACTTCTATGAATAGAGTCATTTATGGAATTTATGCATTTGCTCGTTTCGTTCGTGTCGTATAAATCATGCCAAAAAAGAAAGAAGGGATAGCCTTAACATACCTGAGTCGATTCTCTTGACACTCCTCTAACACACGCTAATTGCGACTAAATACGAAACACGTTGTATGAAGAGCTCGTTGCTTATGCAAAGACTATCTTCGCCGAAGCCTCTCCTTAAGTAACTATGAGAAGCTTGAGTTAAGCTCTTTAGAAAATGATGTTAAAATGTATGAAAAGTTTTGTTGAAATTTGAAGAGATTAAGATTATCATTCCTAACAGAAGCTTTAAGAGGGATTACATTACTGAAGTTATGGAAAGTGTTTGTGAGAATTCTTTCATAAGACATTGTAGTTATTATTCAATTCTTTTTTAGGTGGCCCCACAATTAAGCTTGGTGTCACACTTCTTTCTCAAAGTGTGACACCTTACAATCTTTAATGTAAAGGATGATTGCCACATTGGGGGGTTTAAATCTTATCCCACGCTTTAATTAATTACCCAATAATTAATTAATTACCCACATAATTAAGAATTATCTCAAATTACTTAAAATACTACTCACTTTAAACACACCTTATACACCTTACTATCATGGTCACATGTTATCTTGTATGGTACTAGTCCATAAATACGAGGTATTATAGCTTGGACTATATCTTATCTCAAAATGTAAACTTCGATGAAACTCATTTTCTTCGATTTGCTTACCCTCTTACCTTCACGAATTTACTTATCCCTTGTTTGAAATGGCATAATATTTATAATCCCAAAATAATCTCATTTCCGTGCTTACGTCAATTAACTTACGACGAAACTTTAACGTACAAAAACAAATGCGGGATGCAACATCTCATTTCCGAGCTTTCATCAATTTATTTATGGCGTACTTCCACGTACGAAAATATGGGTTATAACATCATTCCCCCCTTTGGAACATTCGTCCTCGAAGTTGACTGATGCACTTATCATTTTCATGACTTATGCCTTCCGAATACTTTAGTACTCTCATTGCCATCTAGGCAATTGTTCTGTGAATAATTCCAAAGGCCAGGGCATTCCCCCCCTTTAGGCGTCTTTCTCACACCATGACTTATGGTCGGAATCCTTCCAATCTCGTAATTGTTGTTACCTTCTATCATGCAGCTTGTACGACTTTGACCTTGTAAGTGCACCTATGCGACTCTTCTCTCCTTTTTCCTCCAGCTTTTGGCCAATCTCTAGGCCTCACTTTGTAAACATATATAGAGCTTGACAAGATGTCTTTGTGGGCATCTATAGGTATACTGAAGTTCTTCGCCCGATACTTTGTTGAACTTACGAATATTGTTATACCTTATTTCATAGATCCGTTTATCCATCCGTATGACTTTACTGCCATAACTCTTACTTTGATTTATCGTTACTGAGGTCTGCTACCAAACTCCAGTTTACTCTCGTTGCTTATCCTATATGTATAAATCTATGTCCTTTAATGCTTCTTCATTACTATTCATATTAAGAATGATGACCTAATTTCACCTCATACTTTGTGACGTTTGTCCATCTATTGTTGATTCACCTTAATGTTGATCTATCATCTATCACTAATAACTTGATCTCTTATGTAACACTGCCGCTAGGGCTCACGTCTCATCATGGAACATTTGAAGTGATTTTCTTGATCCACCTGGGGGCGATACAATACTATACTTCCATAACTGTATTTCATAGCATCCCAATGTGATTTACCTTACGACGGTAGTTTAATCATGTACAATTCATCAAATCATTACTCAATCGAAGGCCCAAACGTCATCCTTTATCTATCACAGTCACACCCTTATTCCACTCTGGATGTTATTAGTCTTAGATTCCTTTGAGTTCATTTCGGCTGTACTGAACTTTCTATAACTTAGGGAAACTATCAGCTCTTTTTTTTCATGGGCTTAATCCCGAGGACTTATCCATTCTCATCACCTTCCCACTTGCCCTTTCTTATACTTCCTCTTGTCTTCCTAAAACTTTGTCGCTTTACCATTCTTTAGCTTGCTACCTACTAATATCTATTTATATTATTCGCAACCTTCCTTCAATCTTGCTTGCACCATATATTTCCTTATGTTATTCTGGAATATCAAGCGAGACATTACATCGTCTCTAACTCTGCTTTACTCTCTTAACTAGACCTCTCGGTACCTAGAAACCATAGGCTGGAAGATATGCCACTTATGACGCCGCTATCGATACTGAATCTCAGTGCTTCTCGCCTTCTGTTCGAAGTATGGACTATTCACAACCTTCTGCATTTGAGTATCTCGTACGTTGTTCACCTTTTCCTTACTTACCTTAAAATATTGCCTCACATTTTTCTATCTCTTTCATAACCAGGTATAATTTACATCCACAACCTGAAGCCCTATTATAATACTTGAACCATACACAATCCGGTGGGAGCTTCATACTAACTTCTTTTGAGGCTGGTACTCTTCAGTTGGATTTATCGTAGAGCCATTATAAAATATGGCTATTGTGCTATCTCTCTTGTACCTCTGCTATTTAAGAGTGATCCTGAGGTCTATAATTTTCTTGGTCCAATAATTAGACCCTGATTTACTTAGTTGATGTAACTCTTTAGTTTCCTCTTCCTTCTAATCAATCTTTATGTAGGCTTAAGTTATCTTCCGATCTGCGGCTCATGGTGTTAGTTATTACTTTAGCCCTTTATGGACGATATGGAATATCCATGATACAATCTTCTAACAATTCAATCCTTTGTCTATGATCTGGGCTCAATTCTTTCTTTTAACTTATATCGGAATCTTCTACGGCTGTATGATTGTCAACATATGTGCTGCTGCATGGATAATACTCCGAAATCTTAAGTGCGTTCATAACATACTAACTCTGGATCATTGATAGAATAATTCTTTTCGTTCCTTCTCAGCTTTCCTTAAATGTAAGCAATTGCTTTTCCTGGTTTTCCCGCTCCTTGTTGCGTGCATACTCAGCTTACCTTAGTGCCCACACATATTGGAATTCCATACAACTCATATGATCTTGAATATCACTTCTGATTTTACTCCCCGTTCATTAGCCACGGTAGGTGCCACTTTCATACGGGGTGCATGCAATGTTGTTGTGAGATTGTTATTATAAGACTATTCTCTCGTTGGGTCACTGAGCTTAGGTTGAAGCCTTCTTCCTTACTTCCTCAGTTAGTCTTTCATTGTAGTACTTAGGGAGGACCCTTTGACTCTTGTAAAGCTGTGAGCTTATTACAGACATTTTGATGTCCTTCCTTGCCTATAATTATCCGTAGTTACTTACCTCCATGCCCTTGTGACTATAGGGTTGCTTCTGAACTGATATTTTGACTGTCTTTCTAGTGACACTCCCTTTTATTCTCGTAACTTTCATACGGTACCTTAACTACCCGACTCCTATCTAAATATATCTCAAGTATTATAATGACATTACTGTGAGGCTGAATTCTACATGTTGGTGTTCACTATGTTTATCTTGCGTGATCTGCTGATTTTTCTGTAACCTCTTGTCTGGTCATGACTAGGCTCTTCCTGAATTAACTACTAACTACTCGTTGGCTCTTTCTCATATCAATATTCTGTGTAATCTTTCTTGGTTTATTTCCTTTGTCTTAACTTAAGTCTCGCACTGGCTCCTTATCTATCAATAACATCTCGGGCAGGGACCCTTACTTCCTTCTTGATGTTACGTTTGCATAATGTTCTGGAATCGTAGCATATCTGTAGGCTTCGAATAAGTGCAATCTCATCCCTTTTTTATTTTTTTCGCATTCTTCCTTTACCATTCCATAATTACTAGAACCACTTAATTCTGACTTAATACCACATTACTCCATATTTCCCCCTTTAGGGGTACTCTAAAATTTAGCGCTATGACGATCTACCTATAGATGTTTTAGCTCTTCATCTTTGGCGTCTTTTCACATCATCGATGACTCTTACTTGCCTTGCAATAATTCTTCTGTACCAAGGATAACAAAATTCCTTACTCACGATGGTGACACCTAGTATAGCTGGCACACACAGTTCCTTAAGCTTAACTTTGCTCACATTGCTTGCTTTAAGGAATCGTTTTCTTGAAGACCTTTAAAGCGTATTCTTCTGTCTTCCATTCTATTATTGTCAGAACACAATCTCTGAAGTTTTCATGATGCCAACTATTATCAAATCGCTCAGTCCCTAATTTATGTTTAGTTCATCTTGTTCACCAGTCTACACTGATTTCTATTACTCTAGGGTCTAACTTTTCCTTCTGGTAATCACGTTAGAGTCACGAAATTATTTCTTGAAATGAGGATATGACTTTATGGCCTATACTCTTTTGTTGTCTCAAGGCCTTTCACCTTTCGTCTTTTCCTTCCCTTGACTATAGACTCTGTAATGATGTCATTTCATTTTTTTATCTAACGTTGTTATCCATGTATCACATCTTACTCATAATGCTTCACTAACTCTCTTGTTATTTCCCTGCTAACATCTATGTCTATTACTTTATTCTGAAAACTTCAACAAGACGTTCTCTTGCTTTTAGCTCCCCTTACTCCATCCACTAGATCTTCGGGTTGCCTATCTTTATAAAAAAAATTAACACTCTAGTATTCATATTTAGCTGTATTGTTCTAGGGTGCACCATCTAGGTGTCTCACAAGGAGATCTACTAACACATTTGCAATATCCTTCGAAAATGTTAACTAACGCCAAACAATCCATCCATCCAGTCAGATCCTGATATCCCGTCCTTCTCTTAAACTATATCTGTTAGCTCCTACAAGGCATAACTGAGATGGGTGTGGCCAGTTGTACATGCATCTGTTACAGTTGAAGGTAACTCAAAATGCTTATATAATTGTAGATAATGGTCATCTTCACTAACTGAGTACCTCGTACCCTTCATCACCTTGCTTTTTTCCCTTGTTGAAACTTGTACCTTCTGGTTCTCTCGTTCCTTTTTACCATATGGATGGATAGATATCCATCATTAGGGCTCCTTATCAAGAAGCTTACACGTCTTAGTTTACACATGTTCTGTTGAAGACCTCACATTTGTTCATCATAAATATCATAAAAATTTGAGTTCCTCTGACTCAACTCTTTCCATAGCCACATTCAATCTCTTACCAACTATCTTTCTAGATGTAGGCATCGTCGTATTATGAATAAGATGGAGTTTTGAAAATTGAGTTCTTACAGTTGAGCTCTACCACACGATCTAGAGTAAGAAGAAAGAATGACAATCTTAAATGCCCTGTAGCCTTCTGCTTATAAGTGTGGTGCACGACACACCCATAAACAAGACTCTACTAGACACGACTTGTAGATTCCTTAGGATAGAACTGCTCTGATACCACTTTTATCACGACCCAAACCGATGGGCCACGATGGGCACCCGGTACCTTACTGAACCGAGTACCGACATAACGTATCTTTTCGTATCATGCGATATAGGTAAATGAGATGGAAAGGGTATCGTAGGATAACCAAAATAAAAAATGTAATACCATCTTATACATAACACATATGGGCCTATAAGACCAAAATGATCACTCGTATACTAAACAAAGGCCGACAAGGCCATACAAACTTTCACATACATGACATCTGCCTACAAGCCTCTAAGAATACATAATATCATAAAGGTCGGGACAGGGTCCCACCATTCCAATCAATACATGTACAAATCATATTGACTAAAGAAGCAACTTCGGAGCAAATGGAGCGCACCAACACCTTTTGCTGAGCTGATAGCCTACTTGAAGGGTTCTCATCCTATCTATCGGGACCTGCGGGCATGAAACGCAGCGTCCCCAGGCAAAAGGGACGTCAATACGAATAATGTACCGAGTATGTAAAACACATAAATAAGTATATAAAAGACATGGAAGAACATGGAGTAAATGACTCAACCTATAACTCTGGATAATTCTGTAAATCATGAAATACTTATAGTGTCATGCACATGCGTATGAATGTCATGTCGTGCATAGGTACATGTGTTTGTAACATCATTCAGCCTTTGAGGGCATTCCATCATATCAACTCGGCCGTTGTGGGTAAAATCATCAACGTATACCAACTGATCAGTGGTGGTGCGTATATAATGCCGTAACCTTTTCCCATATCCCATATACATAATATATATATATATATATATATATATATATATATGTACGCGTATATAATGCCATCTGGTCATGTTTCAATGTACATATATAACTGAATGCAATGCATGAGAAGTAAGTCAATAAAACCTCTCGGAACGTCATTAGACCATTATATCTCTGATTAATATCATGAAACAAACTTTATCAACTTACATATTTTTTGAGACCCGTGAACATTCGATAGAATAATAAGACATATGGGAATTCAAGAACATAGATATCTCTAATACTTCTATGAATAGAGTCATTTATGGAATTTATGCATTTGCTCATTTCGTTCGTGTCGTATAGATCATGCCAAAAAGAAAGAAGGGATAGCCTTAACATATCATAGTCGATTCTCTTGACACTCCTCTAATACACGTTAATTGCGATAAAACACAAAACACGTTTTATGAAATGTTCGTTGCTTATGCAAAGACTATCTTGGCTGAAGCCTCTCCTTAAGTAACTATGAGAAGCTTGAGTTAAGCTCTATAGAAAATGATGTTAAAAGGTATGGAAAGTTTTGTTGAAATTTAAAGAGATTAAGATTGTCATTCCTAACAGAAGCTTTAAGAGGGATTACATTACTGAAGTTTATGGAAAGTTTTTGTGAGAATTCTTTCATAAGACATTGTAGTTATTATTCAATTCTTTTTTAGGTGGCCCCACAATTAATCTTGGTGTCACACTTCTTTCTCAAAGTGTGACACCTTACAACCTTTAATGCTTAGTCATTTAAGTGTAAAGGATGATTGCCACGTTGGGGGGGGGGGTTAAATCTTATCTCACTTTTTAATTAATTACCCAATAATTAATCAGTTACCCACATAATTAAGAATTATCTCAAATTATTTAAAATACTATTCATTTTTATCACACCTTATACACCTTACTATCATGGTCACATGGTACCTTATATGGTACTAGTCCATAAATACGGGGTATTATAGCTTGGACCGTATCTTATCTCAAAATGTCAAACTTCGACGAAAGTCATTTTCTTCGATTTGTTTACACTCTTACCTTCACGAAATTACTTATCCCTTGTTTGAAATGGTATAATATTTATAATCCCAAAATAATCTCATTCCCGAGCTTACGTCGATTAACTTACGACAAAACTTTAACGTACAAAAAAAATACGGGATGTAACATCTTATTTTCGAGCTTTCATCAATTTATTTATAGCGTACTTCCACGTACGAAAATATGGGGTGTAACAGGAGCTACCATTATAGTGAAGGGTGTAGCTACCTTGACCTCAAATGGTGCCTGGGTTTGTACCACAACTAGCATGAGGGTGACCGGAGATGTTTTAGGAGTGTCTCCCTCTTGAATAAGTCCAATGGACCCTTCCTAATCCTATTCCTCATAAGTTTCTATCACGCTCACCCCCTCATCCCCGTGATCCGGGAGAGGGTTATTGCGGGCATTTGGTGTGGCTTTCTTTGCTTGTATAACCTTAGTATCGATCAGTGTCTGAATCTTGTCTTTTAACATGCGGTACTCCTCAATGGTATGACCCTTCATGCCTGAATGATAGACACATATTTTATTGGGATTGATCCATTGGGAAGGGTTCTCAATAACAACAACATGAATAGGGGTGACGTAACCAGCGACCTTCAGTCTCTCATACAGTTGCGCTATGGGTTCAGCAATTGGGGTGTATTGTCTAGGAGTTTTGCGATTGAAATTTGGACGTGGCTTTGTGTAGTTTTGGCGTGCGGGTGAAGGTGAATGGTAATATGCTACTTGAGTGTTGTAGGTATGGGAGTGAGGGTTGATATGTGGGTAGAGGTGTTTGGTATATGAGGGGAGACTTGGGGCCCTAGGCTACCATTATAACACCCATTTCTTTCTTATTTGAGATACCTCTTGATTGAAAGGCTTTATTTGTGGCTTAAAGTACCTCGAAATTAGTCACCATCCCACTCTTGATTCCTTCTTCTATCCTCTCTCCTAACTTGATGATGTCTGAGAACTTGTGATTCTTGATGACCATCAACCTTTCATAATACTGCAGATCTTGAGCTCTAATGAAGAACTTGTTCCTTAGTTCTTCTTCAAGTGCTGGCCTTACCTTTGCGGCCTCTGATCTCCAACGAGTAGCATACTCACGGAAGGTTTCTGCCGGCTTCTTCTTGAGGTTTTGGATATAGAAAACATCTGGCATGTTCTCTGTGTTGAGCCTGAATCTGTCCATCAAATCTGATGCCATACTTACCCAATTTGCCCACTTCTTCAAGTTTTGACTGATATACCAAGACAAGGCATCTCCTGTAAACTTTTCATGAATAGTTTCGTGCATATTTGTTTATTCTTACCCACTCCTACAAGCTTGTCGCAGTAGGTTCTTAGATGCACCTTCGGATCACCAGTGTCATAGAATATTTTGAACTTTAGAGGTTTGTAACCCTCCGACACTTCTACATCGGGCTGAATACATAAATTTTCATAGTTTAGATCTTCAACGCCTTTCCCACCTTCAACACTCTGGACTCCCCTGTAATTTTCTTGAGTTCCTCTGCCATGTTTGAAATGAACAGGTCCTTCTCAGTCGGCTCAGGTATGTATAGGGTTTTCTGCGGGGTATAGGGTAAGGTTTTCATATATATCAGATTGCTTTGATGAGTTCCTGGAACTTGTGTATATGGGTGATCATTGATTGAGTTTTGGAGATCGAGAGTAGGCTGTGGTGCATTTTGGGGAGTAGGATAAGTAGTGGTTTGCAAGTATTGAGTTGGGAGATAGCGATGTTGTTGAGGGGTTTGCACTGGTGGTGGGTTAAGGTTTTGGGGAGGTGCGGGATTATGATATTAGTATGGTGCGGGTGGATTCGGAGCTATGGGTGGTGGATTTTGGTTTTGTGTGTTTTGTGGCGGTATTTTGTTTTGGTAGTTGGATTTTCTTGGTTGATGTCGGGAACATTGAAAGTAAGGGAAATGTTTGCCAGATTTCGGACTTGCTCAAGCTCACCCTATACTCCAGGATGATTTGCTCCAAATGTAAGACCAACGTATTCTGCCCTGGGGTGCTTCTACCATCTAAAATTTCAACATTTTCCGCCATAGTAGAATTATTTTTCGGGATACCACTTAAATCAGCCATCTTTCCTTTGTCATTGCCTTTGGTTTTCGGGTCGCTGGGTGGAGGAGTAGGTGGAGGACCTCTGGATCTAGTGTGGTATGCTAATTATGCCAGTATGTACGAACCAACCTTTGGGAATGAGAATAAATAAAAACAAAAGGTAACGAAGTCATTAAGGTGTTGCAATATTTAAACATTTTTAAAAAAAAGTCATGCAATAATTCGTGTCCTAATTTGGGGACCTCATTGTGCCTGAGGTATACCTAAGCGATACATAGACTTGGAGAAAATTGATGTCAACATTTGCTTCATTTGATTAGTGCGAAAATAAGTCAAAATAATCTTTTACTAGATCGACAATAATAATAATAAATACATAAATCACTAATGGCATTAAGCCTTATTACATCAAAATCTAATCTAAACTAGAAAGCAGTAAAGAACATCATCTCCTAATCTTATTGATCCCTAAAGGACCTTCTCCATGCTTGGCTCTCTTGACTCCATCAATCATGTTCCCCAGATCACGCATGTCCAGTAATAAGTAAGCTTTTGCCAGCTTTTCTCCTTCATCGTCGTCCATGCCTTGACAATCCCAAAGTCTCTTTCTCATCTTCCCTTCTAGCTCCATCATTCCTTGCTCCAAGATTCTAATCTCTCCGTTGAATTAGTGGCTTTCTCTTTCATTCCCTTATCGCCTCCATGTTTATTTTATGTTGCTCCAGATGCTTAGCTTTGGACTCGAACACCCTTTTGTGTAGCCTCTTGTACTTCACCTGTGCCTCAACCACTTCATCTATGATCCTATACTTCATATTGACTCCTGGTTTGACGTCCCCAGCTACATAGTCTTCCAACCATGGTAGATAGCAGTACATATGGCCGGTGTGATACCTATCGGGCTCAATAGCTTCTCCTTCCACGATGATCTTTTGGTTCCACATGTGTTGCGCTTCGAACTTAAATGGGATAACATCTCCTTTGAAATATGCCTTGTACTAAACCATGTTGGAAACCCGAGGTATGACTTGTTTTCTTCCAGCTTGCCTCATTACCCTTATAGGAGCGTAAGGATATATGACTCGCAGCCCGATCAATACCAAGTGAGTAGTCCCTTTTGATATGATGATGAACTCACTACAAGGAAACCATTCTAACATCCAATTCACTTGCTCGTTTATCAGATTGCTGAAGAAACGCACCCAGCCTACAACATTTCCAGGCTTTGCAAACTTATCTGGAATGAAGGTCATTTTCTTTGGGTGATAATTGGCTATGTATTCATTCAGTGGCTTCGTAGAAGTTGTTGACGATACTCACCCCTCTGAAAGTGTTCCAGCAGCCAAACTTGTAGCAATAGATTACAACCCTCAAAGTGTCTGAACCCATGCTTGCACTGATCCAGAGCACGATACATCTCAGCTAAGATCATTGGGATGATAGTATAAGTTTGTCCTTCGATGCCATCCATTAAGGTCCTGGAGACTATGGCTAAGCGAGCATGAATCTTTCCTCCTTGCATCGGAAAGATCAACAACCCCAAGAAGCAAATAATGAAAACATAAACCCGGTGATGCACCCATCCCAAAAAGGTAATGGTTAGTTCATCATGATGAAGATGATATGATTTTGTATGCCCATAACGCTCGTAAAGAAACTCAAAAGGGATGTATGATTTCTTTAGACAAAGCGGTTCATCATTCTTCTTAAAACTCAACATCTTCAGAAAACTGAACGGAGTGTGATTTTCTGGCACTAGAAGTCCCAGACTATCCCATGGTAACTTGGCAAAACCTCCTATTTATTCCAAGAGAGGAGCCATTTCTATATTGCCAAATCGAAAAATAGCTCTTTTCTTGTCCTAGAATATGGTTGCGGCCTCGATTAGTTCCCTATTTGGTCGAATGTTCAGCAAAGATGGCAGGTCACCAAGTACTCTCCTCAAATGATTTCTATCACAAGGTGCAAGGTCTTTCCACCAATCAATTAGCAAAGACCAGATGTTTTGGACCATACTGAACCTGAGGGTTTCGTGCTTTATTTTCTGCAAACAAATAAAGGTTAGCCTTTTTCCCCTCTAGATTCGACTACTTACGCAATAATGATCAACATGTTGGCACGTTTTCTCCAAGTAATGCACATAATATGATGGTGTCCTTTGGGATCATGGAAATTCCGTCGGACTTTGGACAAGGTTTATCTAAATGGGTTGTTATGTGAATGGCGCTTCAATCCGTTCTAGGTTTAGCATGATACATGTATATTTTAACTCAGAGTATAGCTTCTAGAAAGGTCTAGACTGGTACTCTCAAATGGATAACTTGAGAGGGAAAGGCACAGGATCGTCGACTGCACCGCTGATCGGCTAGTCTACCGCAAATAAGCGTTTTCGATTTAAAAGAGTAAGTTCAGGAAAGCACGGACACTCATAAAGCACCGCTATATTGATAATGAGCATGAGTGGAGTATGATGTGGAGTATGCTTTATATAAAAATAGTAACACGTTGCCAAGTATTTGCATGATAAAAGTGCATAGAAACAATAAATAACATGGTAAAGATGAAAAATAAGAGAAAAGAAAGAAAGAAAAAAGAGGGAAGTCAGTTTAACTCATGAAAATGTGCGAGATCGTAATGAAGCAAATAAGGGAATAGGGACGGGAGAGCCATTATATAGCAGTCTTAGACAAGATGAAGGAAACGGAGAGAGGGCGTGCATGTAATAGCAATAAGCTAAAGGATGTGCATTTCATAGCAATTTAGACAAATAAAAGGAAATAAGGGAAGGAATGTGCATGTCATAGCAATTAAGGAAAATAAGGGAAAGGATGTGCATGCCATAGCAATTTAGACAAATAAAGGGAAGTAAAGGAAGGGGTGTGCATGCCATAGAATTTAGATAAATAAAGGTAAATAAGGGAAGTAATCCACATAAGTCAAATTCGTTATGGTAAGTATTTTCCCACCAGAGTCGCCATGATGTCGCGCCCCATTTTCTCGCGAAAGCGGGTTTCGACATGTGACAACTTTTTTAAATGGGTATTAAAAGAGAAGAATCGCCACCTAAAGATTTTTAAGGTGCATTAGGGCACCTATTTGCAGATAACTCTGTTTAATTAGTCTACGTCACCAAAGATCGGGTAAGAGCTCAAATTACCCCAAAGAGAAGGTGTTAGGCACTCTTCGAGGTTCACAATTATGGGTCCCGTCCGGGTTTTATACTATGTGGATTAGATAATAAAGCTAGGTGATCAAATAAGCAAAGAATGATATAAAATTTGAAGACTCTATTATAACATAAGAATTAACTATATGACTAATTAATACAAGTCTTAAAAAATCACAAGGACAATTGCATCGATCGGCAAGTATATAAAAGGATAGGGGGACCTAAGTTTTGTAGTTTAAAGGATCACCCCGTGCAACATAAATAATACTTCGCAACTCCCTTAGGGTAGGGGTTACTCATATTATTCAGCGGGCACAAGACTATCATCTCCTGCTACCCAATTACTATATTAAAGTTATTACTTAAAGACGCTCTAATTCAGTTCTAAACCGTATCCTATGCGTGCACTACCCGTCCCATGCCTATGGTCCAAGAGGCTTTGAACCTACTATTAGGTGGTTCTAGACTTTACTTAGGTTGCTCAAAATGATAAAACTAGACGACATTCAAAACAGATAGGATTCCACACAATTGCAATGAAAGGTTCAAGTTGACCTCCACATGAAAGCATAAAAGCATGCGATCAGATTCTTATATTAGGCAGTAGGCAATTTCAGAACTAAAACTTAGAGTCATTAAGTTCTATAGGCATGGTCTCTAAATGATTCTGAGTTCTAGCATTGTACGAGCATCGTTGTTGTTTATAACTAATGAATTCGCAGATTATAGGTATTACAAATCCCATAGGCATGATCTCTAAATTTTATACAATGAGGTAGTAAAACTGTTTGAAAGCTCAAAATTAATAGCACTAATTTTATAGATATGCGTCTTAGGCAGGTGACATTGTTCTACAGGCATAATTGTTAATAGTTGCATAATTAGGCAGTAAGACAGCTTTGAGAGTCCAGCATTAACAATGTTAATTTCAAAAACAACTTTTCTAGGCGAGTGAGAGTATCCTATAGGCAGGATTTCTAACGTTTGACAATTAGACTTGATTTTATAGCACCTCATCCCTATAGGCATGTCATCTAAGTGGGACAGTATAAAAGTCACATGAAGCAGTTGGTCAATTATTAAACCTTATAGTCATGGTATCTAGATTAGGGAAAGTATTGTATTATTGTATCCTATAAGCATATTATCTAAAAGCGTTGAATAAGAGACATGGAAACAACTGCATCATATTTGACAAGTTAAGTGAAGTATGTGTGTGATTCCTATAGGCATGGTTCCTATTAGTGTGCAACAAATATGGCATGCCAGATGTAATAGCAATTAGAACACACGACCCTATAAGCATGCTTTCTACCCTTTCATGCAAGTATTAGATACCCCAGCCCTCATTTTTATTTAAATCCCCATCATTCATTATACAAATTATTACAACCCAAATGGAATAAATACATGCCTAATCATAAATGTAAAATAACCAACGATGCATCTGGCCTTCAAAATGGCTTTAAACATCGGGCAGGCCCATATCCCAAGCGCAGATAGTGTGCTCAAAACCACAGTACCAAGAACCAGATTCAGCAGTCCAGGCCCAACAACAAAACAATTCTCTTGCCCATCCATTACCAGTTATAGATAATTAAAACACGAATGGCAACTCATGCAAACCCCAAATCATTTAAGATAAATCAAATTCTAAGGTGGAGCATATGCTCATTGAATCCTAATACCACAACTAACAAAAGAAAGAATTTTAAACGTCCCAAGGATAGGACACACACTTAAACATCACATAAGCACACATAAAATGTAGAGAGTATGCAGAATATATAAATTGGACATATACATGGGTTTTCATATTAGCAAACAAGTTCCAGGTTTCTTGGGATACATATGGTTTGATTGCAGGAATCTAGCATACAATAATCTAGAAAACAAAAGAGTAAAGCATGAGAGTTCAAAGCAAACAGGGTCATAAATTAGCTTCCAGAAGGTCAACAAATAGCAATGACATACTCGAGATACAAGGACCAACAATGAACTTCATAAGAAAATTTTAATATAAGCATGTAGGGCAAAACATAACTAAGATTTGTAAGTCAGTTTGTGACAAGCAGAAAGTATTTATAAGAAAACCTATTAAGAAATCAAAGGTCAACAATATTGAAAACTCTGCACGACAGCTAATTAGTAGGCATGTATCTAGTTCTGGGAATGCAAGTCTATAGCGAGTTCCATTATACATACCAAGAATAACACTAGGCATGAAACTGAGCAAGCTAGCACTAGCAAGCATGGCCTATAGAACAATGTTGTAGCAACCAAAATGGTAGTAAGACATGCAACTATAGTACAGTGTTGAGGCTTGCAGGTAGCATAGAAATATGCAGTCTGATAGGTTCAGGATTCACATAGGCATGATCATTTTAAGAAAATAAGCAGGTAGAAAGTTGTATATATGAGTGACTTAGAAAGAAGGAAAAATACATTTGGAACAATTTTTGAGCAAATATGAATTACTAGTAAGTTTTAACACAAGAATCCAAAGCAGAGTATGAAGATACACTCACACCAGGCATTGATCAGGTTTAACATTTGAACCAGGCAAACATACAAAGAGCAGGAATAAGCTTAGTTAACTACTCATGATTCTAAGATTAGAACCTAAATAGAATTGAGGCATTAAAACTTAAGGCGAACATGATTGAAAATAAAGGTTGCACAATAGAAGGATCACAAAAGTTCAAGTAACATTTAAGAGGGCTAAAACTTTACTGCACCTAGAAAAGAACAAGCTTACCCATCTAGAAGCTGTGGACTTAGGTAATATTAGAATACACAGAATTATAAAAGAAACATCATGGAGACTGACAGTCAGTAGACCATATGATAATCATACAACTTTAGAAATTCATAAACAACAGGGAAACTGAGTCAAACAATAGCGGTACACACAATTCACATAGCCATCATCACATAGGAAGGAAGTAATTTGAATTGTAAAGGTTGAGAACACTAGTTAGTTGCAAAGATAAACGAGCAAAAGAGTGAGGAACTTAGAATATCAGTAGTGATTCAGTAGCAGCAATTGAAGGAAGGCAATGAAACCCCAAATCCCCAGTGCTTCAGAGTTCAGAAGAGCCTCGAGAAGGGCTCCGAGCAGTGCTTGCACCGGAGGAGGTCATTTTATAGTATTATGGTCTTGAATTTCAGTCGGCCAAGAATTCAACAGTTTCAGAAAGTATTTGAGTGTAACAAAGTGAGTGAATGAGTGAAAGAGGAGAACAATGAGAGCAATAATAGTAATGAGGTCTTTCCAATGGGGAAATTGGGGAGGGGTTATATAGTGGTAGAAATTAAACAAACAAACATGGAAAATAATCAATCAAATACAAATAAGGAAAGAAAATATCACATGCAACTAATAATATAACCGGTAAAGGAGAAACTGAAATTTCAAATTCTAGTTGAGTCCAATGGCCATGAATCTGGTCGGAAATACGAGAATCGTTTATTGTAGAGTATATATATTGATGAAACATTAGCCAAATCTTCACAAAATTAAAGCCAAATCAGGCACGTCTTGAAAGGTAGCATTTACCAAAGTTAGGTAAATACTAAATAACACCATAAATGCGTGAGTAGTAGCAGAATAAGGCAAGAGAATTATGAAGAGATTCCATATTGGGGCCGGATTCGGAGAGGATTTAGAGATACGTTGGCTAGGGTTTGTAAAGAAGAAGAGAGGAGTAGAGAGAGTAGAGGCGCTAAAGTAGGGAATAGGTCTCTAGGGTTAGTGGAGAGGGATATATAGAAAGAGGTCAGCTTAATTTGGGTCGTTGATCATTTGAGATCAACGGCCAAGATTGAAAGATGAGCCGGGCGAGCTAAGGTCGGGTCGCGACCGGGTTTTGAAGAGGGTTGTTTGGTCTTGGGCTATTGAAGAATGAACTGGGGATGGGCCAAATGTTTTGGACCTCTTGTGGTCCGAAATTAGCCCTAATTGGGGCTATAAATTAAATATACGAAAAATAACTTATAAAAATAATTAATAAATAATAAAAATATTACTTATACAATAAAATGATTGAAAATTATATCTTGTCATTATAAAAATATTAAGAAATACTATTTTAGCACAAATAATGTAATAAAAAAATAATTATGCATATCATATAGGCTATTGTTGCAAAATTATGTAAATAGCTTTAAAATACAAATATAATTATATGAAATGAAGTAAAATATAATAAAACATGTATGTGGATGCAAATAATAAATTTTGATGATTAAGTCATTACAAAATAAATTAAAGGGGTAATTAATACATATTCAAGTAATTTAAATGCAAGAAAATCAATTTTAAAGCTTTAAAAATTATGAAACATTATCAAAAAATACTTATATGACACCTGTAAATTAGGTAATAATGCAAAAAATGATATTTTGAAAGTATACATGATATTTATAAAATGCGAGGGTAAAATTGGGTACCAACACTATCTCATTTAGATCCTCGAACAAATCAATGTGAATACGAGGTTCAAAAGATAATTTATTTGTAAAATATTGCCAATTAACAGCCAAATACATTCACTAACCTACCAAGGGTGACTAAATCACATATTCCAGCTGCAAATGCTCATATTCGAATTGATGTCCCGGCTGGACAATCTATAAATGCAAATGAGTCTAAGCCACAATTGAAACGTGGTAGATCAATCGGTTCTAAAAAAATCCCTGAAAGAAAAAAAGAGCAAATGATCTAAGAGATCATAATATGGAGGCAATTGCTCAAAAAGAACCTTGTGACATAACAAATGATAAGACCTCAGAGGAGGTCCAGATACCTGAAAATAATAAGAATGAAGAGATCTCAATAAGTTATGTCTCTTCGGAAAAAAGGTGGAACCGAAATAATATTATTGTCGACAACATTTTCGCTTATAATGTTACTATTGAAATGATGCAACAAGATGAGGATCTTGAACCAAGATCTGTAGATGAATGTAGATAGAGAAATGATTGGCCAAAATGGAAAGACGCTATCTAGGTTGAATTAGCTTCACTTAAAAAACGTGAAGTATACAGACGTATAGTCCGAACACCTGAAGGAATAAAGCCAATGAGATACAAATGAGTTTTTGTGCGAAAATAAAATGATAAAAAATGAAGTCGTTAGATATAAAGTACGACTTATGGCACAAAGATTTTCGCAAAGCCCTGACATTGATTAAATGAAGACATATTCTCCTGTGGTGGATGCAATCACTTTCAGGTATCTTATAAATTTGACAGTCCATGAAAAATGTGATATGCGTCTGATGGATATTGTTACTGCCTATTTGTATGGCACATTAGACAACAAAGTTTATATGAAAATCCCTGATGGGTTTAAAGTTGCTGAAAGTTATAAAAGTTTTCGGGAAACCTATTCAATAAAACTTCAAAAATCCTTATACGGATTGAAACAATTAGGATGAATGTGGTATAATCGCTTAAGTGAATACTTGCTAAAAGAAAGGTTTCAGAATGATCCAATTTGTCCTTGTGTCTTTATAAAAAAGTTTGGATCTGAATTTGTTATAATCGAGTGTATGTTGATGATCTAAATATCATTGGAACTCCTAGGGAGCTTCCAAATACAGTAGACTGTTTGAAGAAAGAGTTTGAAATGAAAGATCTTAGAAAGACAAATACCAATCAACATATCCAAAAAGATTTTAAAGCATTTTTATATGGATAAAGCACATCTATTGAGTACCCCGATGGTTGTGAGATCACTTGATACAAATAAAGATTCATTCCGGCCTCATCAAGATGATGAAGAGTTTCTTGGTGATGAAACTCCATATCTTAGTGCAATTGGGGTACTAATGTATCTTGCAAATAATACTCGACTAGATATAACTTTTGCAGTAAGTTTATTAGCAAGATTTAGTTCCTTTCCAACAACAAGACACCGGAATGGTGTTAAGCATATTTTCAGATACCTAAGAGGGACTATTAATATGGGATTATTTTATTTTTATGAATCCGATTCACAAATGATTGGTTATGTAGATGCAGGTTATTTGTCTGATCCACATAAAGGCAGATCTCAAACAGTCTATCTATTTACTTATGGAGGTATAACTATTCCATGGCGTTCAAGAAAATAAACTTTAGCTGCTACATCTTCCAATTATGCAGATAATAGTTATTCATGAAGCTAGTCGAGAATGTGTATGGTTGAGGTCAGCGTCTCAACACATTCAACAACTGTGTGGTCTTTCTTTAAAGACGACGATTCCAATAGTATTGTGTGAAGATAATGTTGCTTGCGTTGCTTAACTAAAAGAAGGATATATCAAAGGAGACAGAACAAAACATATTTCACCAAAATTCTTTTTCACGCATGATCTTCAATAAAATGGTGAGATTGATGTTCAACAAATCCGTTAAAGTGATAATCTGACAGATTTATTCATTAAGGCATTTCCAACATCAACATTTGAGAAGCTGGGACATAATATTGGAATGCATCGTCTTCAAGATATCAAATAATGTTTTTATCAAGGGGAGCATAATACGCGTTGTACTCTTTTTTCCTTAATCAAGTTTTGTGGGTTTTCATGGTAAGTTTTTTTAATGAGGCATCACTCAATGCATATTACAAGATGTGTGTACTCTTTTTCCTTCACTAGGTTTTTTTCCACTGGATTTTTCGTAGTAAGATTTTAACGAGGCACATTATATTTCAAATGAACATCCAAGGGAGAGTTTTATAAATAAAGTGAATGTATATGGATGTTCATTTAATCTATCCATACATTCTATATAATGTACTACCTGGATAGATGTATCTATTAATTCATAGGATGTATCTAGTGAGTTTTGGATGTATCTTGTATACTATAAATATGACATTCTTTGCCCATGGAAGAACACACAAGAAACACACTTGAATAAGATAACTTTTATATTCTCCTCCTATATATATCTTGTCTCCATTACCAGAAGCGGAGCTAGGATTTGAAACTTATGGGTTCCGAATAGTACTTTTAAGTTACTGAGTTTAAAATTAATAATTTATATATGTTAAATAAATTTTTTAAAACAAATACAGAGTTTGCACCAAAGTTACTGGATTTGGCCGAACTTGTACCTCGGTCTCTAGTTCTGCCCTTGTCCATTACTATATTATTCTAGTATGCTCTCATTTCTTAATATTTTGAAAGTTTTTTTAGCCCTAAGGTTTTTGTCATAACCCTTTTTTTCTTTTTAGTTTCTTTAATGAAAACTGATACTTTTTTTTTACCCTCTAACATCTCTCAGCTTATTGAGTGACTTGCATTTTTCTTAAAAAATAATCGTTAAGATTGTCTATTGATAATCCGTAGCTAATAAAATAATAAATAAGGAATGATATAAATAGCACATCAAGAATCTAAAATAATTTGATTGATATAAGTAACACATCAAGGACCTAGAGTAATTTGATATACTTAAATTAGTTTGATCGATGGTAGACACTACGTAACATCCAGACCATTATCATATTTGGCCTCCAAATAACCCGCATCAAATTAGCATCTAGAGAGAAAAAGTTTTATTTTTATTTGTCATATTTTATTTTACAGTAAAAGCTTTATGTCACAATGTGATATAGGACTCATAATATTTTTTATGGGTAAATTTCACAAAAGATCATTTATTCTATGACTTTAAAAAAAAAAAAAATCCTATAACTATATGTTCTAACACAAAATTCACAAGACTTTCAGTTACTCACACAAAAGTCACAATTGCTGGAAAATTTAACTTTCCGATATAATATTGTTTTACTCCATGTATATTCTATTTTCAATCTAATCAATATTGACCAAATTAAAAGAGGACCGACCCCACTCGACCCAACCCAAAACCTATATGTATAAATTAAAATATATGTACTAAAGAAATATAAGGTCTTTCCAGCACATGTGATATCTATCTACTTACTCAAACCTTTTATTTTATTTTTTCAAGATTTTCATCCTAAATTAAGTAGACAACTGACTAAGTTTTTCTAGACTTGTACAGAAGATGAACCTTTCGATTCACAACATAATATATATGAAAAAGAAAATAATTTATTTTACATTAGCTATTTTGGACAAATCTAATCATATAATTCTAAGCAAGGATCTAATCATTTGTGTCCTTTAAGAAAATAGCCCTTTCCTCGTATATGATGTATCTTGCTTGCAAGACATAATAAAAGCAATCAAATATGAAACTTCATTAAAAGCAAGAAATTTTGTAAAGAAAATCATGGTATGCATTTTGTCAATTCTTTACAAAAAGAATAGACATGAAAAACTTAAAAAAGGTTAGCAGCTGAGTTGACATCAAAGTTGTTTATCCACTGAACATATACTAATTACTGCTTAAGGCAAAGTATAATGTTATTCCCTAATCATTACACATCCAATTAGCAAGGATTATGCTAGTTATACGTAAGGATCATTGCTTAGTTATTGTGTAATATTATCGATATCTTATTGTAAGTCAAACCAAATCGGCGCTCCAAACGCTTCCAATTGAGAAAAATAGACAGAAACATATACACGAATGAAACTAAGTTATCTCTCAAAAGACTGATATTCCATGCAAAGCAGAGACAATGATCGATAAACTTAACCTATTATATAAGAACAAATGAGGCAACACAATCAAAGATTTATTCGACGTATCTTGTTTAATTGGATTTTTCTTTTTCCTTAAAGAAACTGAAATATTGTTAGTAATATATAACGGTTAACAATTATACATGTTGACATAATTTATTATTCATTAATAGGTTCCGACCATCTTTACTAGAGTGTAGTTTCGACGTTGCCTCTAGAAAGCTCATACTTGAAGCGTGAGGGAATAGTGATGAATATACCAGTAGTCAACCGAGACAACAAACCTTTTATATAGTGGTAAAAACTAATTTCAATTTGTATGGTTTAGAAGTTAGAACTTCAAGAATAGGTGGTTTTAGAATTCCATGCAAAATCATATTAGGAAGTGGTTTTAATATTTCAATTTTATCCTTTTTTTTGGATGAAATAACTAATATTTAAAGGATATAAAAGCAAATCAATAATTTAAGAATTTCCTAATAGTATGTTTAATTAGTTTTCATCTTATAAAAATTAATATACGAATTTATAGGTTATGGTATATATTATCCACTTTGATCCTACCGACACTTTATGCTTTGTCTTATATATTAATGTAACATTTGACTAGGGTGTCATGTGTATCCAAATTTTGATTAGATTAGATAGATTTAGATTAAATAAATATCTTACATTCACCGATTTAACTAAAAAAGCACTCTTAAGTACAGTCAAACCTTTCTATAACATTATCGTTTGTTCCAAAAAAAGTCGGCTTTTATAGTGAATAATTGTTATATATCTATAATAACATTTGACATTTAAATATATTTTGGTTGTTACAGACAAAAATTACCCAAAAACTAATTATTTTTCTTTTTCAATATTATATATAAAAGATTAATAAAATGTTTAAATTCAAAATCTCAAAAGATACAAATATTTCACGAATTAAATGCTAAAGAAATCTAATATATTATTAAAAAATTCTTAACTAAACACACAAATATTTAAACTCTAAGACAAGCACAATTAAAAAATACAAATAAATTACGTTTACATATTATTGGTAATTGTCCAATATAAGATATATTATGTGTACATCTTCAAATAAAAAAAAGAATGATATGCATATCTTCAAAAAGTATAAATAGATCTTTTAAATATCTTTTGGCATTTTTCTAATGCAAGATATATCATTTGTAAATTTTTAGTTATAACAATATTTGATGTGCATATGTTCATGGAACATACTGCTATCCTTAAAATAATATATATAGCTATAATAAGTTGTACATTAAAGATATAAAATATTTGCTTAAATATTTAGAATTATTATTAGTAATAATCTTAGAAAATTTGCATGAGTGTTATAAAGGGGTAATTTTACAAAGAACGTACTGTTATAAAGATGTTGATGTTATAGGCAGAATGCTGTAACATAAAAAAATCGGTTCTGAGAAAAACTAGGCTTTTATAGTGAATGAGTGTTATATAGGGATGTTGTTATACCGAGGTCTGACTGTATTTAAAGTTTTATTGTTCAACAATACATCCGTAAAACCGTAATTAGTGTCGATTCTTATCCCTACCAATAATCCTCCCTAGGGTGTACATGGACCGGATTGGTTCGTTTTTTATCAAAACCAAACCAAACTAACTATATCAGTTTGGATTGGTTCGGTTTTGTCGGATTTTCGGATTTTTCAGGTTTTTGTTACTTAAATATTGTTTCAATCTTACTTTGTCAAATTTTTGATAAGTAAATATATATGTTTAATAAAAATATAAAAAATTGACAAACATATTATCTATTAAAATATTCTTATGAGAGAATTTTCTTAGTAACACATAATAGTTATTTTTTTAGTCGTCTGACAATAATGTTTCGTTGATGTACACTTTCAAGGTTAATCGAATTTAGTAATTAAACATAAAAATCAATATGATACTTAAACAATAATAATCACTTCACATTCGAAAAAGATAATTTAGCAGATCTTAACATATGATCATACTATGGAAGAACAAAAAAATTAACACATTTCAGTAACACTTGATGAGAAAGTGATCATACAATCTATTATTTAAGGTTAATAAATATGGAGCACTTCATATATTATTATATATTATATCCGCAAGATAATCCCAAATATTTCTAGACGTTTTCTAAAGAAAATTCTATATAAAATCTTAAAAGTATATATAAAAATTATATATTTATTTGTTAGTTTGGTTCAAGTTTTTTTACTCAACACTAATATAAAACGAATTTTTTAATCGGTTTGATTTGACTTTTTAATTTGGTGCGATTTTACGGTTCCATTATTTTTACCCCTAAATTCCTCCTCTTATGGTCAGTGACCAAACTATTATTCGTTGAATATAAGTTTATTTGTTTTTTTCTAAAAAAAACAAAGAATTCAGCTTTTGATTTTCAAAAACTGAATCTCAGTTTCTCTTCGCTTTAACGCTTTTTCTTCTTACCGGCGAAATTAAGGTTACGTATCTCCTTTCCCTATTCACATAATAACATATGCTTTATTGCAATTCATGCTTCATACTTAGCTTTGAATTTTGATTCAGATCAGAGATTGTTACTTTTGGTGTATTTGTTTTAGGTTCAATTTTGATTCAGACCAAAGTGTTGAGTGTTTGTTTGTGAGAGAAGAACTCAGCAACAGTCATCAAAGATTATACTTTTTCTTTTGTGTTTTTGAGGTTGAATTTGATTCAGATTAATAAAACGTTTTCAGGGAATTGGGGAAATTTGTTGTTTGTTTATGTGGAAGAACTCAGCAGCAGTCATCAAAGATTGTAGTTTTGTGTGTTTTTGAGGTTGAATTTTGATTTAGATTAATAAGTATTTTGGTAGGTTATAAGGGAATTGGGGAAATTTGTTGTTTGTTTGTGTGGATGAACTCAACAAGAGCAATCAAAGATTGTATTTTGGTGTCTTTTGAGGTTGAATTTTGATTCAGATCAGTGAGTGCTTTGGTGAGTGTTTGTTTGGGTGGAGGAACTCAGCACCAGTCATAAAAATTGAACTTTGGTGTATTTTGAAGTTGAATTTTGGTTCAGATCAAAGGGTAATTTTGTGGGTGTTGAGGGAGTTGAAGAGTTGGGTGTTTGTTTGTGAGGAAGAACTCAGCAACAGATCATCGAAGATTGTACTTTTGGTGTGAGTTCTTTTGTGAATTTTGGGGGAATTGGAAAGTTGTTGGGTGTGTTTTTGTGGGGAAGAATTCATCAACAGTCATGTTCTATGGTGCGGTGGTGTGGGATCCTTGGCTAATTGTTGCCCAAATTGTGTGTCTTCAATGCCTATACTATTTGACACTAGGGATATTCTTGGCAATTCTTGTTGGGACTCGTGTTTCTCGATTGAATCTTGTCTATTTCTTTGATTATGCTGCTGTTACTGCTTCAACTGTAACCGGATGGTGCGTCATTGCTTCCTTTCTCCTAAGTTCTCTTGCAGGGTGAGATTTCATTTTTTTTCTTTTCTGTCTTCGCACATAATCTGGTGCAATCCGTTGTCAGCAGCTTTGTGGTTTAGAGTTTTTTGACAATTTTATGGTCATATTGATAAATTGTGTTATTGTTAAAAATCTTTTTAAATTGGTTCGTCTATTCCCTTTTCTGTTAAGGTACTAATTTTATTAATGCGGTGAGAAAAATTTCATTGGGGCAGATATACCAAAAGATAGAAACAAATGGTTGAAAATCTTGTAAAAAAAAAAAGAAATCTGTATGGTTAATACCAACTAGAAGACTCTTAGAGCTATAACTACTAGAGTTCATTGGAGAACTCTAGTATCCCCTCTGTCCAATTTATGTGCTGGTGTTTGACTAAGAAGGGTTTTTAAGAAAGAAAGACTTAAAACTTGTGGTCTAAAACAAGCCATAGAAATTGTGGTGGCTATAGACCACTATATTAAGGGTAATAGGAAGTTTAAGGTTAAATTGAACTAATATAAAAAGATGTCATTCTTTTTGGACTGACTAAACAGGAAAGAGTGACATAAACTGAGTATTAGATTATCCTTAAGTACGGAGTATTGAAATACTATGGACCCAAATAGAGCATTTATGATTTTGAGGATTCATGCCGCGGACCCCTACTAGCTTGGATTGCAGCATAGTTATTGTTGTTGGTGGTGAGAAATTCTCTCTACACTGTTCAAGTAAAATTGCAAAGTACAAACGATATGCAAAAATAGGGAGTCTGCACAAAGAGATAAATAGCACCTAGTCAACTTCATGGTGCGCCAAGAAATTAACTAATAACAAAAGACTGACCCTCTTCTATAAAAGATCATTTCCCACCCCTTCATAAGCTTTCATCTTCGTTTATTCCCTTTTTTGTTGATTTAATTACTTATAGGACTGTTACTTAATTCAGTTATATTAACTTAGTGAAGAGTATAACTTTAGAAGTATCGTTGTTGATATTTTCATCTTTGGTTATGCCTTCATTAGTGATTGAAAGCCTACTAATTCCCATATCATAAGTCTGTTTCTGCCTTAAAACCCTAGAACTCTTACCCATTTTATGTGAAAATATTCCGCTTGGAATTGGTGAGATAAAGGTTATATCTTTGAGTAATTGGGGTTTCATGTGTTGGAACTCAAAGACATGTTACCTGTATTTTAGAGAACTGATCCTTTCAGCCTCGTCTTTGTTTTGGAGTTTTATTCTTTTTGCTGGGGAGGTTACAATATATTACTGCTGGTACTCTTTGTGTTACATCTTCTACAGTTCTATTTGTCCAATATAAATTGGTGGAACAGGGAAGAGGGACCTTATCCTATGGAAGAAAAGAAATCAAAAGGCAAATGCAATACCAAATAAGCAAAAAGATGAGTTAAGAATGAGTTATATATTTTAACTTTGTTCCTCCATTGTTGTATACTCTTTTTTTCCCTTTCTGGGATAAGGTAAATGCTCCAAAGTTGTCTACTTGTTCGAACCTTGTGTGGTTTTCCTTTATGCATGGTGTTCTCATGTGGAAAAATATTATTTCTCGAGAATTTGATTAACCTGCGTAATTAAATTTCCAATTTGTCTTGTTGCCCTTAACAGAGCTGGCATTTTACTTTATTTGATTGAGAGGGCAAAGAAGTGCCTAGATTTTTCTGCAACACTCTACATCGTCCATCTTTTTATATGCATTGTCTATGGCGGTTGGCCTTCCTCAATTACATGGTGGATTGTGAATGTTACTGGGCTTGCGGTGATGGCATTGTTGGGTGAATATTTGTGTATAAAACGTGAATTACGAGAAATTCCCATTACAAGATACCGATCAAGTAAGCTCCTTTTCCATCCATTTGCCTCCTTACTGTTATAGAATTACCATCGTTTGAGGAAAAGCTTTATCATTCTGCTATAATCTATCTCTATCGTGTTGGCCTATGTATCATCACTTTGATTTGGTCTCTTTAAGCTGTTCTAATGTTTTTTTCCTTAGGTTTTGTTATTATTGCTGCTTCTTAATTATGATGTGAACTGGCACTCTGTAGATGTTCTCTGTCTATTCTTGTCCACATCTATCTTTTTCTTTGTATTTCACTGTTATTTCTTGAACATATACACTTGAGTGGCACGCACTGATTGAAACTTTTAAGGTAAACTGCAGAGGTAATATTAATTTTCTATATGCTGTATGTCGCCAGAAGTTCATTTATAACCGCATCTTCCTTCAGCGTTCCATAGCATGTGAAGATTTGTATCTATTTATTTGATTTTGTATATATTGAATTATACTGGTGGTCTTCTAGAAAATTTCACTTTTATCTGGTTCTTTGCCGACAGCTTGTTATAGCTATGAATGAGATGGCACCATGCTCGAGTGTTTTTGAATTCATATACTGGATACAAGTTAGTATTTATATGTGCCGTGTTCAAGGTTATGTGACGAAAACTAGAGGAGTAGTTGCAGTTACAAATTTGTAATTATTACACCAAAAAACATGACAGTAGAAAGGCAGGGAGAGGGAGTCAGCATCTGAAGAAACTGATGTGAGTTAATGGGATAAAAGTGCAGAATATTGCACAGAGACCTCGGGATTGACTTACCCGTGAACATCATGTTTCTCAATTCTACATGAAGTAAAGTGTCTTTCTTCCACTTGCCAGTTAACTTCCTGTTGCTAATTGACTAGGATGCTGGTCCTTTTTAACTGAGAGGTTTTTCATTATGGAAATTAAGTCGCCATGAATAAAGATGGATCCTTTAGATTTTCTGACAGTAATAAATTAGAAAATATTTCAAATTGTACCAGTTCTTTGGGATTTGTTCTGACTGTGTCCCTAGAACCCAATATTACAAAATTTTAAATTTCACCCTTCACATTCAGAATTAGTTGATGTCTTCTTAGTCTTTGGAAAAGATGTTTTGAATACCATTAGGCTTATTCTCCTACCTATTTTCCCAAATGTGCATCTTTGAGTGTCTTAGCCGATCCACAGCCTCGCTGTATCAATGTAAAAAGGGAGATATCTTATAGGACTTTCATTCTTCTTGTAATTTGGTTAACCTTCTTTTTTTGTGAGGGAAACCTGTGCCAAAGCAACTAAACTTGCCCCTCGGTGCTGATATATCTTCATAACCCCCTCTTTAGACGGTTAAGGTGGTGGATTCTTCCTAGAACTCAAGGTCAGTAAGCCAATTCAGGTCAGAAGAGGACTTGGCCCTTGGTTATGCTTAGAAACGTGATTTGCTTAGCAAAAGCGTGAGGGGCCTTCAACTATAGTTGAAAAAAAGAAGGAAGTTTTTCTGGGAACCATTTTTACCTCTAAACACCCCCCCCAAACCCCCCCCCCCCACCAAAAAAAAAAAAAAAGTCAACTAGATTATAAGAGAAAATGGAAAGTTTTCTTAACATGACCTGTTTGTCGTGTTTGAATCATGTGATCGGAAAATGCTGGTGATGTAGCCAAAAGCATTTCAGGTCAGAAGAGGACTTGGCCCTTGGTTATGCTTAGAAACGTGATTTGCTTAGCAAAAGCGTGAGGGGCCTTCAACTATAGTTGAAAAAAAAGAAGGAATTGAGTTTAGTTTTTCTGGTAACCATTTTTACCTCTAAACACCCATCCCTCCCCCCACCCCCCCCCCCCCCAAAAAAAAAAAAAAAAAAAGGTCAACTAGATTATAAGAGAAAATGGAAAGTTTTCTTAACATGACCTGTTTGTCGTGTTTGAATCATGTGATCGGAAAATGCTGGTAATGTGGCCAAAAGCATTTCAAATGCGTATTTTAAATTATGAAATCTAGACATTAGGAATAGACTTGACGAAATTGACACAAATTCCAGACACCATGGATGGAATTAAGACTTCCAGATTCGTAGGGACAAACTGAGACAAAGCAAATTATTAGAGATGATTTGTGCAATTTATTTTTAAGTTCAAGATTAAAATTTTTGTCTGAAGTCAAATTGATGTTAGCTTATGCATTATTGGCAATCCAATTTAGAGTAGTTGGAGAAGTAATATGTGAAGTCTGTTCACGCATGGAATAACTGATGCCAGTTCGGACTATTTGCATGCATTCATCATGAGAATGAAATAACATCTTGTATCTGGTTAACTAATGGTAAAACCAGTTACGTCTTGATTTAAGAGATTTGGGATCTCCGATGTTCTCAAACCTTAGCTTTTAGAATAAGTTCTTCTTTGTCTTTCCTAGTTTCTAAAGATGCAATAAGTGAATCAACATATAACCCATTCAAATACAGCAAAGTATGATGTGGTTCTGATGTTTGTCATATTTGCATGTGGTGCTGTATTCCCCATTATTATGCTTTTCACAACTAGGTCTTCTTTTGTATCAGAAGAAGCTGGTCTTAGAGTCGCACTTTTACCCTGGCAGTTGTGATTGGGAAGGTTGTTATTCATTCTTATTTCTTAGCATCTATAGCTATAAAAACACTTACCCTATTTCAAGACAAATGATCACGTGGAGGTTGGTTACGAAATGAATCTCTTTTATATTAAATTTCTCAGAGCTCAATGATTTCAACTAGAACTGGCATTTCTTAAGATCCTGGTGCAATTTGATTTGAAGCACCATTATGTATTAACTCCTATGACTGAATCCATACGGTTCATGACCAACTGAGTTGGGTGATTCTGTATTCAGGCTTAATTTTGTCATTTTACGACTTAATCTGATCTAGTCCCCCGCCCCCACCCAAAGAAAAGCTTTGTTATTATATTTCAATCTTTTCATCTCAATTGAAGGCTGTCCTGATAAAAAAAGGAGTATCAGCCTTAAAAAAGGAATATCTCACCATTTTATTAGTGTTTTGTGTGGTGAGCGTCTTGGCCTGTCATGGTATAGCAGTGAGTTTCAACAACAGTAAGAACATGGACTATTCACTGTTTTTCTGCTGCTTCTGATTTGCTCTTGTTGTCTCTTAGGCTTGTGAATTCAACGCCACTTGAAATCCTCTTATGCTTTGGCACCTCTTCTTTACTTCTCCGTTTCCCCCTTTTCCTTTTGTTTTCTTTGAAGATTGTTAGTACTTTAGTTGGATGCTTCAGTTGTTGGGGTTGTATTACTGTGCCCGTGATTATGAACAATTCAAATCCTTTTAGAGGTTTGGAGACTCATAACTAGATGACTTTAGTGTACTATGATGACATGCATATCGTCGGAAGTACGTGTGTCTTATTTTATGCATAACTTATTTTTTTTTGGTGGTAAATACGCATAAAATCTTGATGGCTGTGTAATTCTGCCAGTATAACTAACTTGAAATTCATCATGTGTAGTGGTTTGATCAAGTAGATGTTCAGCAGCAAACAACAAATTCCGTTTAATTGTACATCGATGGCTTCTTTGGTTCATAAACTATTTGAGAAGATTTGAAGCTTCTATATGTGATTTATTTCTCATTCTGCGGCAATGACATATCGAAGACTACTGGGATGTCGCCAAATGCACAAAGCAAGACAAGCTAATCAGCTGAGTTACTAGGTGATTCCTGTTCAATATATGGATACTTACAAGGAAGTTAAGCAACTTTAATGGGATGTTAATTGTTGCCAAGCTACCTGTAGATTTTAAGCCCTTGGATTCAACAATTTTTTAATATCAAATTGCAAGGTTTTGCAGCAAATATTCTGATCAGTCAATTAGAAGCTATTTCGTCCTACTTGTTCCTGTTGGTTTCTCTAACCTTATGTTTGGAGCGGGATAAATGCAAATGGTTGAGGAATTGCTTGAGTTATAAATATATGAGAATAACCTTGGAGCAGGCTGCATGGATCTTTGATACCCTTTGCCAAAACCCCTTCCCTCTGCAGTTCGATACTAAACCTTCTTCTAGGCCTTTTAGTTTGGGTGAACAAGAGAAACTTCATTACTGAACATATTAAAGACAAGGTGCTGAATGGTAACTTTATGTTGTACTTCTTTTTATAACCGAAAAATCACCAAGTTCATTGGGGCACAATGTGAAATTTGATAGAGAATGGGCCCACTTCTCTAAACCGGCTCCATTTGAATACTACGCTTTTGTGTTGGAACATGTAGAGCTAAGAGGGAAAAAAGTCAGAATGGTTTAGTGGGCGCTTGGACATAAGAATTGTAAAATTTCAGAAAAAATGTGAAATTTTTCTTCAAGTGAAAATGATATTTGAATATTAGAGTTTTGTTTGGATATGAATATAATTTTGAGATGTTTTCGAATTTTTATGAGTAATTTGAAGTGAAAATTTTGAAAAATAGTTTTTTGGAATTTTTCAAATTTTCGAAAAACTCTAAAATTCATTTTCAAGTAAAAATCGAAAATTTTCATTGCCAAACGTTGATTTCGAAAAAAGTGGAAAAAGATTCGGAAAAAGATGAATCTGTTATGATAAAAATCAAAATATGGTGGATGTCTACTCTTCCTCCATGATCTTTCTCTCAAATGGTTAATGAGATATTCAATGACATATTTTCTATGTTCAATGACATATTCCATGACATATTTTCTTCACTTTTCATGCCTATATAAAGGCCTTGTAATAGATAGGAAAATACACACAATTGAAGAAGAAAATCTCTTCCTTCTCTCTATCTCTATTTCTTGTTCATGTTTTACTAAATTGCTTTTATTTCTTGTTCATGTTTTACTAAATTGCTTTTATTTCATAACACGTTATCAGCACGAGTCTCTAACTAATTGTATATATATATATATATATATATATATATATATCTACAAAAAAAAATTCTACATCCATAAAGATTACAATTAGAAGCCATACATATCATCACATGGTTAAATGTAAAGAGAAACTACATATGGTAAGTAATGAAATGTAAGAAGGTATGATTATCTTATACTTGTCATTCCTTTAAAATCTCATATGCACACAACTTCGTACTACACCTGTATTGCATAAGCACATATTAATATTACATCTTTTATATCACATGAATGGAATAAAATTTTCGAAGTTCTATATGTGAAAATCATAGTAGCAGTTAATTGTTGATATGATGCATGTCATGGTAACCAAGGATATTTTATATAAATTGTCCTATGCATAATTTATGTGTTAACTATCTTCAATATGTCCTGCCGCTTTAAACATTTTCTTTTACTTGGATGCATATTTTTTTTTCCTTTTGGATTTTTACACTTGCATATAGTACAACAAAAAAAGGAATAAAAAATAAAATAAAATTGGTCATACTGATTAAAAGCATAAATCATCTTGAAGAAAACAAGAAATACTTCACATCTTTATCTAGGTTGATTAATTAGTACTTCTTTGATATTTGGAAAACAAACCAGCTATTTGAAAATATACTTCATAATTTATGATCGTATCATTTGAAAGCAAACAATGATTAGTATGATTACTAGAAGAGGTATTTTTGAGTATCCATGACCTACTTGATGCTTGCTACTGACTTACCATTTTTAAGTATTTTATATGAATGATGCACAAGCTACAACTGGTAAGTTGTTACCTATAATGTCACTTTTCAGGTAATATAAATGCTGAATTTATGTATTAATGCTATATATGTGTTAGGTGTACTTTTGATAAATTTATTCACTAATTGCTTGGTTGAATTGAGTGAAGGAAAGTCATGGAGTTAAATCAAATCCAATCGGTAGGGTATACCCCGAAAACAACAATATTTTTGAGAGAGACTCAATAAATATTATGACAATGATTTTATGGTCCTTTTAAACTCTAATAGAATTTAGAAAAAATATTCTGACTACAAATGATTGTATTTCATATAGTTGCTACAAATAATTAATAAAGCTTTACGCTGATTTGAGATTTGTACTTATTTTATGGCAATGATTGCAATACCGATCTTATTAGTTATGTCGATGTGGGGTATTTATCTGACACACACAAGACTTGATCTCAAACATGTTATGTGTTTACATGTGTGGCACTATCATATCTTGGCGATCGACTAAGCAATCAACCGTGGCTACTTCTTTTAATCATGCTGAGATAATTGCTATTCATGAAGCAAGTCGAGAATGTGTATGGTTGAGGTCTACTATACATCTTATTCGAGACAAATGTGGTTTGAAGTGTGATAAACTACCCAAAGTTTTGTATGAAGAAAATACAACATGCATAGCCCAATTAAAGGGAGGATTCATAAAGGAGTTAGGACAAAGCACATTTCACCTAAATTATTGTTCACACATGATCTTCAAAAGAATGATGATATTAATGTGCAACGGATCCGTTCAAGTGATAATATGGCTGATTTGTTCACCAAATATCTACCGGCGTCAACCTTCAAGAAACTAGTGTACAAGATTAGGATACGAAGGCTCAACGATGTGAACTGATGATCTCATCAGGGGGAGTTAATACGCGTTGTACTCTTTTTCCCTTACAAGGTTTTGTCCCATTGGGTTTTCCTTGCAAGGTTTTTAACGAGGCAACCAAAAGGCGTATTTCTAAATATGTGTACTCTTTTTCCTTCATTAGGATTTTTTTTCCCATAGGGTTTTTTTTCTTCTAATAAGGTTTTAACGAGGCACATTATTTATGGACATCCAAGTGGGAGTGTTATGATAAAAATCAAAATATGGTGGATGTCTACTCTTCCTCCATGATCTTTCTCTCAAATGGTTAATGAGATATTCAATGACATATTTTCTTCAATTTTCATGCTTATATAAAGGCCTTGTAATAGATAGGAAAATACACACAACTGAAGAAGAAAATCTCTTCCTTCTCTCTATCTCTATTTCTTGTTCATGTTTTACTAAATTGCTTTTATTTCTTGTTCATGTTTTACTAAATTGCTTTTATTTCATAACAGAATCTTTTTTTATGGCCAAACGAGCCCTTAAAGTGCAAAAAGAGATGGTACAACAAAAACAGAAAACTAGATGCACACAATAATTGTACATGGTAAGATCTTCATTTCCTTGCTAATGAATTTAGAGAAAAGGGTTGAGGCTCACTTGTGAGCTCCCTGTCTTCCACAGTTGAGGTGGAGGATTAAAACCTCATTAGTAGCGTAGCATTTCCTTCTCTTTTCCTCCTCTCCTGGTGTAACAAACAAAAAATTTAGAGAAAAAGTTTGAGGTACTTGTTCAAATCAAGTTCAGATTGTGCTAGGACCTTTAGATTGTTATCTGTATATATGCAGATTATTATCTTCTTTATTGATATATGATAGTAATGGCGCCAACTATTTTCTGCTGTTTTATGACAATGACTTGAAGACGCTTAACGTTATATATAAATGTGCACAGCAGGATGGGGAATAGGTTTTGCTCACTTGTAAATTTAATTTTAATATGCTTCAAATACAGATTGAAAATTATAATAGCCATTACACTAATCTTCACAAAAGTTTAAGTAGTATTAAGTTTTTCACTTTCCACCCTTCACTTTACTACTATTGTACATGTAATATTTTTTCCCCTTTTTCTTGAATTCTGAGTTTGCAATCATCATGAAAAGAAAAAGGGGAAACCTATGATACTATGATTTTCTTCAATCTTGACCATGATGAGGAAACACAGAAGAATCAACCAACTAATCGCCAAGGTCACATTTTTTCTGGAAATTCAGAAAAACTAGTTTGAAATCGCTGTTCCACCAAGAAAGACATTGGACCTTTAGGCATTGCTTGGACCGAGTTAAGAAAAGACTGGCTACATAGTTAAGTGGGAAAATAGGCTTACAGTGAATTGAAATTCATACACTTTGTTGCAAATTTCAGCTAATCTAATATACAAAACTTCAACTAAGGATTTGATATTGTAAACAGTTCCAACACTTTGAGCTGTGGAACTATCATGACTTGCTACATATCGTCCAATTTTCGAAGCGCGAATACTTCCTCTTCATTTATTGACTTTGAGATTTGAAAGCAATCAAAACCTTATATATTTGATTCAGGTTCAGACTTCCACAAAGATGAGATATCAGCCACAGCTTCAGAAACTGTTAGATATATTCCATTTAATCCAAAGGCCTCAAGAGTGCTAGATTGATGCAGCTTTTCCATAACATTCCCAACTGGATTTGCCAGCACAAGCTACAACAACAAAAAATCGAAGATTTCACGTGAAAGGAAAAGATAAAAGGAGAACAAATTTTGGAACAAATATTTTGACTAGTGAAGGAAAACAAAGAAACATCTTTTATGTGGTTGACGGATTTACCTTAAGAGATCGTTTATTCAGTGTCTTTCTTAGTTCACATATTGTGTCGATACCACTTGAGTCTATGGACGACACAGCTGGTGAAGGATGACAAAAATTCGTTACTGCCAATAATACAGAAGATAAGCAAATGTTCTCTCCGACTCTTCTTATTGGACTGACCTGTCATGTCGATAATTACACATTTGATTGCAGTTTCTTTGTTGGATACTATCCACTCTTCCTCTTCGCGAATCCATCTCAATATCCTACAGTTACAAAATGTGAATTTTGAGTGAATAAAACTGCGTGTAATATTCTAAACAAATTAATTGAAGTTGGCGAAAAGCAAAATACTGAATCTGCACTCTGTGTTTGAAGTTTGAACTAACCTCTCTTTTAGGTAGGTAGAATTTGCAAAGTAGATAGGAGCCTCAACAGCGAGGATAAGGAAAGAAGGAATTCTAACAGCTGTTCTATATCTGCTTAAGTTTTGATATACTTGAGTTCCAGGAATATTGCCCAGGACACTAGTATTTGGCCTTGTTACATGCAAGAGGATCTTAAAAACCGAAACTCCAACCTAAAGTTTCACAAGCAGAAGTAGAAAATGTTAGGTACAAGGAGGAGACATCAAAGAAAGTCGTACTATAAGATGTGATTTTTGAGGAGATGCTTACTGCTATGGCTAGGCCGAGAGGCACTGAGATGAAAAGAACACCAAAAAATGAACACAAGCAAGCCAAGAAGTCGAGCTTGTCAACTTTCCATAACCGGAAAGCAGCTTGATAATCAATTAGGCCAATAACTGCTGTTATAATAATTGCAGCCAAGATGACAATGGGGGTGTAATAGAACAGTGGCATTAGAAATAACAAAGTGATTAGCACAGCTGTTGCCATTATTATGTTTGAAAAGACTGTTTGTGCCCCAGCGTTGTAATTTACTGCTGATCGAGAAAATGACCCTGTAAATCAAATATTAGCTGGTTAAAAAAAGAGTTAATCTTACTTATCGGGAAAAACAGGCCAATGAGGCGGGTACCTGTTGTAACATAGCACGAAGAACAAGAGCCAGCCATGTTCATAAGTCCAATCGCCATCATTTCTTTGTTGCCGTCAATTTGGTAATTCCTTAAAGCAGCAAATGTTCTTCCTACTGCAATCCCTTCCTGCAGGTCAATGAAAATGTCAAACCCAAAGCGCTTCTTTATATTTCTACGGCCAATTGCTTGTAATAGTCTCAAGTGACTTACTGTTAGCGCTAAGATTCCGGAAACAATGCCAGTTTTGATGGCAAGAGGCAGATAAGGACCACTTAGATATAACATGTTCAATGAGGGTGGATTTAGACCCTTTTGCAGGTGTCCAATCTGCAATAAACCAAAGATATTTTCAGTTTTATTCTGTCAAAAAACCTATGTTGGCGGACTCTCCAAAATACTGCCACACCCGTGTTGGATCCTTTAAAAATACACTAATTTTGGAGGATCCAACATACACCCGACGACATTTTCGGAGAGTCCGAGCAACATAGCTAAAAACTACGAATGGAGGTAAAGCTGATGAATTTTACTTACAGTTTGAATGCCATGAGCATTCGACTTAAGGAGCGCGACTACCAGAGTTGAGAGAATAACCGAGGCCAACGGAGATGCTGCTGAAAGCCAGAAAAGTTTTGGGTTCCTGGTGCTCTGTAATCACAGCAGAAAATTCAAATCTTTAGTTAGAAAATGAACACAGAGATGAATATTAGTCAGAATATTATGTTCTGAAATAAACCAAACACTTACAATTTGCCGAGTGGTCAGTAGGAAGGCGAGAAAACAGACACCCATAACAATGGTTTGCCAAGACCACTGCAAATAGATATAGAAGAGTTACAACAACAACAACAACAAAAGACCCAGTCTAATCCCACATGTGGAGTTTGGGGAGGGTAGTGCATATAAAGACCTTACCCCTACCGGGTAAGGTAGAGATATAGAAGAGTTAAATTACTAAATAATGATTTGCATCAGTGCACAAACATAGTTAATTTTTCCACAATCTTATATCTTAGAGGAGTTCAATATTGAAAAAGAAGCTTTTCTTACTTCATCTTTGTGCTGGAAAACAGAAGACAAAACAGGAATTATTTGCATCTGGCTTGTGAAGTGGACTATCCCTAACAACCCTTTCAGTTGTTGCAATGAAACAATGACTGCTGCACCAGCCATGAAGCCAACCAAAGTCGCCTTCGACAGAAAATCAATGATAAATCCTAACCTGCAAACCATAAACTTTAAGTCGCTTGACATTTGAACTAACCGAGCTCTAAAATAAATATAAACACATGGCAAAAAGTTTTAATTCTTGAAAGTAAATCTTTGAGGACCTTAGATTACTTAAAAACATAAAGATAGAATGAAATGGACTCGCATAAAATGGAGTGGGTATACAAGATTAATATAGCCGACCCAACTAATTTAGAAGTAACGCAATATTGATACATAAAAGTCAATAATAGCGATCAAGTGTGGCCAAGAAGGATAGTCCGGAAATGTAAGCATTTGAATGCTATGCAAAATTCAAATTCTCTCTTGACTTATGGGTCATGTGACATCTTTAAAAGTTTAACACTGTGGTTATATGGCTAAAGACAGAGATGCATACTCTTGGTCAAGTTATTACATAAACATTAGAATTGTAAAGTCGAAAGCTTTGGGAGTGATCAAACAAAATAAGAGTAACAAAAGTCATTATGTCAACCTTGAAATCTTTTTCTTTTTCACCAGCTATATTTGTTAGTTTCATATTGTGCATAAAAATCTAGAGTCCAGTTTTATATGGCGCGTAAAAATCCTCTGTCCCTTTCCATGTTTCTTCTCTGTTTTCTTGCTGTTTTTAGTGGAAGTGCCCAATGTTTCTAAATGATTCTTTTGGGATATCTTTCCAAAAGTTTGTTTCCACTTAGCTACTGTAGTCCATTACTTAATTAACGGTAACTTTGATGGTGGAATGGGGAATGTTATGCTAGAATTATAAATTATTCCTCTCTTTTTAGTTGAATAAATAATAACGAGTCCATTAGAAAGTCGACTTAACAACTTTTGCACCAATTTTCAAGTGGATGAGAACGACTAACATATGGACTTAAGTTATATCAACTGACAGGGTCAATGTAATTTAACATTTCATAGAAGGTTACTTATAATTTATTCCAGGTTATCCAGAGTTAATGGCAGTATATTAACTACCTTTTAAGTGACCTAATTGTGTAAGTGTTTCTTGCTTCAAGAGAATTAATACCTGAAAAACCCTAGTGAAGCCTGAAACAGTCCGGCAAAAAGGGTAGCTGTAAAAGCCAACTGAAGGTAAAGAACAGGCTCTTCAGTGTAAGAAACTGCTTCACTCAGCATTGTGCCCATAACAAGTGAAGCTATCGAGACCGGACCAACTGCTAAGTGTTTCGAACTCCCCAAAACTGAATAGATCAATGGTGGCACAAAGCTTGAATCTGCATCATCATATCCATTAATATTTCCACTCTTAGATTAGTAAATAACTATATTGAATATAGTGTGATTTTTATTTACAAAATAAGTAAAGTACCGTATTCGATTAAGCACACATTTACTCTTCAACATAGACTGTATACTTTACAAACAGCGGGTGCATCATTTTTTACTCAAATTACATATATATGCGGAAATTTCTAGAAATTATGTATTTATAGGAAGTCTGAAACTGCATGTCGCAATTCACAAAAGACAACAATATTCATATCCACTGATCTTATAATCTTGCATGCACCTCTGCCTTCAATGAATAGACCAGTAGACCCCAGATAAATTTTCATAATCTTAACCGATTTTTAAACTTAAGAATTAAAATTAATTATCAAATATTGATTAATTAACAACTGGTTTTAACTATGGAAAAAACCTTATTCAATAATTATGCTTCAACCCCAAACGAGTTGGAGTTGGCTATATGTATTTTACATCAATTCAGCTCTATTCTGCCCCATTTCATTCCAATACAACTGACAAAAAATTGTTAGTAAATGATAAAAACGAACAATTCTATCACTTAAAAATCAAATTCATATTCTAAAATTAAGGGATCAAAAGCAAATTAGATTTTAAAGAAGAAAATGACAAGTGTGGTTATTTACTTACATAAGCCAACAATAGGTGGCAAATTAGCAAGTTTTGCATAGCTAATTCCTTGTGGGATAGCAAGGCTAGCAATTGTGAGCCCAGAAATTATATCAGCCCTTAGTAGTTTAAGATTATACTGAGGACCCCACTCAAAAACAGGGAAGAAAAACTGAAGACCCAAAACCAACTTCATTAACCATGTTTGGTTCTTGAATTTGTGCAGTGGATCATCTGGGAAAAATACTTCCAACAACCTTTGCCTAAGTTTTTGAAGGGTGGTTTTGTGTGGTGGTAAGCAAACTCTGTGTACTTCAAATGGTGGATTACTTGATATTTGTAATTCTGTAGTAGTAGTAGTAGTAGAGATTGTGACAATTGTTTCATTGCATGCATGGCCTGATAAATCTTCTACTCTGTTTGAACTTAATCCCATATTCTACAAAAACACAGTTTATAACAAAAATATACTGAGTTAGAAGCGGTGGAAATTGTGGTTGTTTCAAGAATTTGGAAGAGGAAGAAGAGTTGAGAGAAAGAGGAGTTGAGTTAAGAGGTAGGGGCAGTTGTTTGTTGTTAAATGCACAGACACTACCCATCCTTTTATAGGACAACTTTAACTATCACCATCCCCCAGAAAAACCCAAAAAAGGAAAAAGGAAATAGAAAAATAACAGAGGTGGTGCTGTGACAACATTGGAAGGCCAAGATTTTTTAAACTTTGTTTTCTAATATATAAAGAAGGGCATTCGGGCGAAGAATGCACTGATGCATGCTTCCACGACTCGAGCCTGTGACTTGTAGGTCACACAAATATAATTTTATTTGCTAATATAAGGAAAAAAAATAAGTTTACTTTGTTTTCTTATATAAGAAAAAATATAGTATAAGTTTTACTTATTGATAACACACAAAAAATAGGGAAAAGTGCGAAATATAGCCATCTACTTTCGGATATTATCAACATTTAACCTCTGTTATACTATTCGGTCAAATTTATCTCTACCGTTATATTATCTAATCAAATTTACCCTTATATCAGCAAACTTTTAAAAGTTACCCTTTGATCTGTTAGGTAATCCAAAATCTCTCAGTTTCCTTTAATTTAAATCACTTATTGTTCTTCTTCCTCCACTATTTTCAGAAATTGCTATTGATGTGAATGCTAAAGGTACTAGACTATACAAATTATTCATAGATAATTTTAATTACCATTGCACCCACTTCTCTTCTTGTGATAGTGGGTTTGAAATTGGTTTAAAATTTTATTTATTTTTCAACCATATACATACAGTAGAATTTAGTGAGTCTATTTATTGTGTATTGTATGCAACTGATTATCATATATGTACATGTATATTCGAATATATTTTGTTATTGTTTGATTAATATAGAGTTCGATCGACTAACTTTAGAGTGCACAATGCATAGGCATTTGATTAAAACAAAGTTGAATCACTAACTTGCAAAGTCTCCATACCTTTGGTGCAACGAATTCATTATAATTGGGGTGTTGTAAATATTTTTGGAATTTAGACAAATTACCTAATTTAGATTCTTCAATTTACTATATTTTATTTACTAATCGCTTCTCTTATTTATTTTTTCCAATTAAGAAAGCAAGCAAATGCCCATTATTCGAAAATAGTGAATCAAGAAGAAGAATAAGTGACTTAATTAAAATGATTTGGGTGATTCGGTCACTTGAGGGATTAAGGGGTAATTTTTAAAAGTTTATTGATGGTAGGGATAAATTTAGCCAGATAGTATAACGATAGGGATAAATTTGACCAAATAGTATAACGGAAATTAGATATAGACGATATTCGAAAATAGAGGAGTAAATTTGGTCTTTTCCCCTAAAAAATGTTTATATATGAATCAGGTCAGTAATACGAAGAAATTGATAAGATACTTGCTATAATAGGTTACACTACAGTGGTAGTGTATAAATAGTCTACACTATCTGTGAATGTAACTTAAATATAATAATAAGAGATAAAGGGACCGATATTGGAATTAGTATTAATATTGAGATGGAACTATAGGCTCATTTGGTTGCATGTAGAAGGTATTATAATATACTTGCATAAAACTGAACTTTAACAATGCAGTATTTTATCTTTTTGATATTTGATACTGGCATAAGATTCAGTTTTATAATACATTGTTTTGCTGTTATTTTTATTGCCGCAAAATAATACATGCTTAAACGATGCAGAAATTTATGTATTAATTTATAATGAGGGATAGAAGATAGAATAAGAACACATACTTAGTAATACATGTATTAAAACAAATAGAAAAGACCAAAATAAGCTTCATGTATTAGATAAATTTTTAAAAATAAAATAGAAATAAACAATGCATATTTTAATTCATGCATAATTTTTACATTACAATACCTATATTATTATTAATCGTCATATTGCAATTTCTGTATTATGCATTCTTGCATAACTTGTCTCTCAACCAAACGGCTTACTTTGTGGGTATTTGGTGTTTAGGGTATGACTAATGGTCCAATATTTTAGTCTGTTTTGGCGTCTTTTCTTGCCCGTATGATCATTTTCTGCATCTCAGAAGTAATAATATGCGTATTGTTTCCTCTAAGAGAACTTATAAAGCAATGGAAAAAAAAAAACAAATAGTTATATCTTGCGTGGTGTTTGCGCTGCGCGCTTTGTTAATGATATATTTTTCCTCACAATTCATATGTTATATTGGTTGAGCAAATATGAGTGACTATATTTTTTATTTAATAAAGTGTGCACCAGAATATATTCGTTTGTTAGATCTACCTAGATGGGTATGTAGTAGTCAACAGTAATGTTGAAACTTATGTGTCAAATTTAAAACATGTTCGAAATTTTGTTCACACATTGAGAAGACAACACTTCAAACTCAGTGCTTTGGGGTTCTAAGTGGTACTATTAGGTAATTTTAGGAGTGACAAACAGACGGGTCGGGTAGGATATGGTTCGGGTCGAAAATGAATAACAAAAAAAAGATAAATTATCCGTCTTGACCCATATTTAATAAGGATAAAAGACGGGTTAACCCCATATTATCCGCGACTTCTTGCATATGATCACTTTTGGGAGAATTCTTAGTCTCCCTAACTTGAGGAACTCCCAATTTGAGGCTTTAGAAATGTAAAAGTTAGACCCATTGGTTATCCATTGGTTACCCATTTTCTAAATGGATAATATGGTTCTTATCCATATTTGACCCGTTTTTAAAAAGTTCATTATCTAACCCATTTTTTAGTGAATAATATGAATAGTTAACTCTTTCTTTTAACTATTTTACTGCCCCTGGGAAATTTCGAAAATGTTGGAGAAGGCGGTAACTAGTGCGAAAGCAACAACACGAACAAATTCTATGTCAGTTGGAGTCCAAAAAAAAACCCTGTGGCACCAGCCTCCAAAAAACAAGGGGAAGAAGGGAGGAATCTTGGATTTTACTAAATAATGTCACTTGAAATATAAAGTTGTTGAAACGTGTGATCATATCAATCTTACAAATTTAAGCTATTAAAAAGAGTTTTTATTTATTTAATTATGTCTTCAACAAAAACTATATAATAATAATAATAATAATAATAATAATAATAATAATAATGTCACTTGTAAAGTTCTTTTATCAAACATGTACTCAATATACGGTATATAAAGAAGAATTTATTATTTAGATTATTGAATTGGCATTGTAGTTGTAATCTTCATATCTTTTTTTTCTCTCGAGTCTAATTCACAAGATAACACATGCTATTATTTACATGCTTAAAATAGATGCTTTATAGATTTGTCGTGCTTAATTTCCCTTCAAAAAGAGAAATGTTGAAATAGAACACCACATTCATTGTGAGGAATCTCAGGAAATCGCGTTAATGAAAAATGAGAATTGTCACTTATTATAAAAATAATTCGGAATTTCTGAGAGAGAAAATGGACTTCTTTTTCACCTTGAATAAAGAATGGATAGCCGACTCTTGGCCAAATGCAACGGTCCAAATGATGCTAATCTTGGCCAGTAAAATAGATTCTATGCAACTATCAATTCAGTGAAACTCCTTTTTTACAATTTGATTGCTTCCTTTTTAATTATATAATTTTGGCTAGTGTCATGTAAAAGTAAGTGTCCGTACTATCTATGAACCCTTGAATATGTATCGAAATCAAACCGCAAATGCAAAAGACATTCTCCAAAACAATTAAGTAGTTGGGTTTTTCTTGCTTCTCCTGGAAAACTCTTTGTGTTTTATTCGAATAATACATACACCAATCAATCTTTGGTAGCTTGCCAAAATAAGCTCAATTATAGACTGCTCTTAGCATTAAGCAATGTCCCCTTAGCCACTTATCAGCTATTCAAATTTGGAAATCTTAACTCTCAATGAAAACACTCCCGTTTGGATATAGAATTTTTTTTACCTTTTTCCCCAAAAAAAGAAAAATTTAAAAACATTGTTTGTTCATGAAATTTGATTAACTTGTGAAAAAATTTCACGTTCCAAAAGCTGGTTTGGGCCAGCTTTGGGTGTGAAACTTTTTTTTCACTCACAAAACTTTAACTTTTTTCAAATAAAATGTATGTCCACAACTTCAACTTTCAAAAATTATTTTTCAACGCAACTTCAAAAATTCTTTTCTTCATATTTTAACCAAATCTATGTCCGAATGTCTATTTACGTATTGCTTTTTCTGTTTATTTAATTTATTTTCTACTTTTTTGACTTCAAGTTGGATAAAACCCCATTTTAAATTTTTAATTAACAATTTTATACTATTATTCTTGACAAGTTGTTGAATAGTTTGGGTCCAACAAGAACAAGAATAATAAGAGGCGGGGCAGACAAAATTTAGACGTATTGAATTCTACATAAAAATATAATCTATAGGAATCGAGCTACTGACTGCTTTTTAACCCTGATTACGTAGACTCGTGCTAAGTTGAATAATTCCAAGAGCCTCATTTCAATACGCCCTTTTCCTTCCTTTATCATTTGACGAGCTATAACATATTTCCCTTTTGATGTTATCGAAGGATTGTGTATAGGTGTTCGTAACATGCAGTGGAAGACAATAACAATTCTAGGCAGATCTTTTTATGTTTAAAATTTATTTACATGTCAATAGATCAGATCTAAGACGTACCTGGTGAAGAGAGTCTCGTTTCAAAATTTCTTCGATCGTGCGAAGACTCTATGCGTATCCACACCGAGACTGATCTTTGCTATCAACTCTTTGATCAATGAAACCCGCGAACAAATTGAACGAAATATTGTGTTGAAATTTTTCACAAAAATCTCAACTCAATGTTAGAAGAACAAGAAACACTTTTCTTGCAATTGTATTTTCTCTCTTGGCTTTGTATTGCACTCTCATTTTCACAAAGTGGGTTTTCTTCTCAAGAAAAAAATTGTGCAAATTTTTGTTCCATCACCCTTTATATAGCATCACCTATAAATCCTTTTCCTATTTGATTGAGGTAATAATTTATTTAGGGTAAAAATTTATTCCAAAATAAATCACAATCGAATTGTATGGAAATTCGAAAATCACGTTTTAACTAAACGTGACTGCCGAACCAATCCAACTTAATGTTGGAGTTGGTTGGATTCAATTCATACGTCCTTTTATGGACTTTTCCTATCCAATTCCAAATTGGTAAATTAATTAATATTTTATATATATAACTTTTATATAAATCAATATTAATTCATATTATATATATCTCAAATATATTTCAACCAAGAAAAATAATTTATTTTCTATTCTAAATAGAAACTTCAATTTGTTCACAATATTAATTATATCCTCTGTGCTAGCAAAGAATATAATAATTTTTTATTTGGACTAATAACTAAATTTATTTGACTAATTAAATTCTTTAATTTAATTAACAAATAATAAAGTAACTAATCCTTTAGCAAATATCAGAACACTCGTTAGTGTGCGACCCCATAGGTTCAATACTAAACCGGTAGTAAATTAATCACATCAATATACTAATCAAGGGTGGCATCTAGCAACACTCATTAACGACCGGATAGAATGAAGTATACAATTTACTCTCACGAACCAGTAGAAGAATAATATAGTAATTTCTCTTGTCCTTATAGCTCTGGATCACCCTAGGATATGGTTCAACTGTCAAATCCTAATAGGCGACCAACTATGTGTTCATGTCAGATATAATCGATCATTGAATGACCTAAGAAACTCATTTCTTCTTTCATTCAATTGCCCTGACCAAGGTCTTAGTTTGGTCATTTATAATTCATGACAATATGGAGCTTAAACTCATTACCAAGAGTTGACAGATTCCATCTTGATCAATCACGAATTCTACAAGTATTTAATCGTACCCAATATCCTTTCAACTATCGCTCTGGGGCCATATGTGTCTGGTATCAAAGCACAATAAATAACTTGTCAATTACTATGACGATCTCAGGTCAAAGGAAACTCTTACATCACATTCTTCAAGAGAATATCCTATTGACAGTTTATGGTAATTCTAACCATTAGGAATTATCCAATGAGTCGGTTCAATGATCATATCTCTATATGCATCATCTATCTATGTGATTTAGTTAATGAGATCAACTAATCTTTATCCAATAAAGACGATCACATAAATATTGATCTAACCGGATTACTAATGTCCAAATTAATAATCCTACGATCAAGAACAAATTTAGATTAAATTGTAAGAGACTTTGCTCTCATTATCATGATCTCTATAACGATGACAAATCTCAACATTTAATCAAGGACCTTATCAAATTAATTAAATAATTAATAATAACTATGATATATAAAAGAATATCAAATGCCATATATTTTTATATCAAATAACATTCACAAAAATATGTTCAAATAATCAAATATGAGATTGGATCTAGGGCATATCTACTATATCCCTAACAATCTCCCACTTACACTAGAGCCAATCGCTCTTATACTTCATTCCCAATTATCACTTGTGCTTGTCAAACTCCTTTGTACCATGAGCTTTAGTGAGTGGGTATGGAGCATTCCTTCCCATCAACCTTTTGAATCTAGACGTCTCCACGTTCGATGATTTCTCTTATCAAGTGATCCCTTGGCAGAACGTGTTTGGATTTTTGGTGTGATTTTGGTTCTTTTGCTTGAGCAATGGCTCCAGTGTTGTCACACAACAATGAAATTATACCTTCTATTGAAGGAACCACACCAAGTTCAGTTAAGAATCTTTTCATCCACACACGTGGAAGCATCTCAGCCTTTGAAGCAATTTAATATGTGCCATTGATATGGCAAATTCAGATGTACAGAAGGAGGTTATTTTACATGTGAGATGCACATGTGAGCACATGAGAGGGAATAAAATTAGTTTTTCTCTTATAGTATTAGAGAATATGAATTGAACAAGTGTACAACATTATTTTATTTTTACATTTTCTTTTAGCTAAATTACTTGTATAAACAGATACAAATACTGTGATACAACCAGAGAAAAAGTTCTACAACTTTATTGCTCAATTCACTTCATGGTATCAGAGCAAGATTAGCTCGATCCTTCAATCCTCTATCAAATCTAATAATTCAATTTTCATCTGATCTTCATCCATGACTGGAACAGAAGCTTCCCCAGCTCTCACTGTTACTGGCTCGACCAGTCAAATGAAGAGACCTGTCAAACGAAAAACCTTGATTCCAATCACCCTTACTTCCTTCATTCTTTCGATGCACCTGGGATGAGCCTTGTCAATTCCCCCTTTTGATGGCAAGGGTTTCCCAGGTTGGAGGAGATCCATTCTCATTGCTCTTTCAGCCAAGAACAAACTTAGTTTCACCGATGGCATTTGTATAGAACCTAAGCTCGACTCAGCAGATTATCCTCTGTGGAGCAGAGCTAATGATATGGTGACTTCATGGTTGCTTAACTCACCGTCAAAGGACATAGGTGATAGTGTCATCTATTCAAAAATAACAAGGAACCTACGGAACCGCCCAGAACACAGGTTTGGCCAATCAAATCGGGCCAAACTATATCAGCTGCAAAAGGAAATTTCAGCATCAGTTAAAGGAAATAACAGTGTTTCAAGCTATTACTACACTCAAGAAACTATGGGATGAAATGGATTCACTAAGCTCTCATCTAAATTGCTCATGTGACTGTGTGTGTGGTGGAAAGGCTAAAGTGGCTAAGTTCTTAGAGGATCAAAGGATCCTTGAGTTCCTCATGAGCCTTAATGATGTGTATGCCCAGGTTAGAGGAAACATTCTCATGATAAGTCCATTACCTAGCATGGACTTTGCCTATTCATTGCTTCTACAAGATGAGAATCAGAGAGAGACTTTTGTGAATCTTGTGAGTCCTCAACTTAACTCAAATGCATCTTCATTCATGGTAGGTGCACAACAAAAGGGTGCACAAAGGTACAAAAATCAAGGACAAAGGGATGGAATACTTCATCAAAATCTGGAAACAATCAACAACAAAAGAGCAAAGCTAAGAAGGCCAAATATAACCCTAATGTCAGCTGCACTCATTGCATGAGAATAGGACATGTTAGGGCAGATTGCTACAGGATAATTGGCTTCGCAGATGATTTTCAGTTTACCAAATCTAACAATTATCAGGTTGCAGTAAAAGGGGATGCCGCAATGGGAGGACAGGACAATGAAATCAACTCAAATCCTAACAATGAAGGGGCTGTGGGAAGTCAGAATCAATCCTTCAGCAGGGAGCAGATTTCAGAACTAGTTAACATCATCAGACAGGTTCAATTTGGTAATGCAGGGAATACAGGATCTGAAATCAATGCCAATGCAGTAGCTGGCAATGTTTTAAAAGGCAGGGGCGTGAGGCGATGCATTTTACCTCTGACAAGGCGAGGCGTAAGCCCTGAGACAAGGGGCGTAAGTCCCACGGATCTTTAAATTTTACTAATTTCAAGAATTTTAAGACAATATAAATAAAAAATAATTACAAAAAATACATTAAAATCATAGAATTATAACAAATAATCTATTTAAAATATTCATAAATTATAATTCAACTATGAATAATACAAAAAGTTTGACATATATCATAATATTCAAATTAGCTGGAACATCGTTATAACTCAAACATCAAAAGTACGTATTCGATGCGAAACCTTATATGTATCTCTTAAGGAGTAATGAATCTTGAAAGAATTTCGATATTATAATTCGATATTTTTTTAAAATACTCCTTTTATTTAATATGCTTTCTATTTAAAAGAGAATTTATATCAAAATATTATTCAAAATTTAAATATAAGCATCATTTATTTTAAGTTTCAACAAGTTAATAAAGTGACACATAATTCACCATACTATATCATGATAGCTAATTATTTGTAAATACTAGCTAATACTGAGCTATTAAATTAATAAGTATTGTATTTCGTAAACATAAAAAATAATATTTAGGAAAATAATTATAAAAAAATTATGGACTAATATAATAAAGACATAACAAAAGTTAATAAATAAATACTTTTAAATAAAAATTTTATTTAAAATTTACTATTATAGCAATCTTAGTGAATGACATGCAATAAATTTTATTTTAATTATGACATAAAATACTCTCAACTTAATGATTTATGATTAAGAAAAAAGTAATTTTGAATAGTTAATGATTTATTAAGAAAATTTGAGGATTTACAAGGTTAGTTACACACAATTGTATAAAGTTCTATTAGGCGAGCCCAGTACGTAAGGCGTTGGGCGTGTCTGAGGCGTAAGCCCCAACGGCCAAGGCGTAAATCTTACGGAACTAAGCCCCACACATAAGTCGAGGGGTGTTTTACGAGTGCCCCACCCCAGGGCGAGTCCCGGGCGAGTCCCAATTCTGCCTTTTGAAACAGAGGTAGCTGGTACTATTCTTAAGTATTCAGGAATATGTTTGACAATTTTTAATACTAAAATTTGGATCATTGATTCAAGGGCATCTGAACAAATGTGTTTTGATTCAAGTTCCTTCCTAGAATTGTCTCCTCTTCCTATACCTGTTCATATTATCCTGCCTAATTCTTTCCAACTATATGTCACACACATAGGAAGAGTTTCTATCCAAAATGACATGATTCTTGAAAGAGTCCTCTGTATTCCATCTTTTAAGTATCTTACTATCAGTTCATAAGTTATGTGTTCAGTTCAAATGTTCTCTTAATTTGACCTCTTGTGCGTGTGTCTTGCAGGTCCTTTTAGTGAGGATGGGGCAAGTTTTTGGTGAAATAAGAGGAGGCATGTACCTGCTGAATCCTGTTTCCATTATTACATGATCTACTCCTTCTAGTAAAAATGTATTTTTAATTCCAAAAGGAAATCATTCTAGTTTTGTTTTCAGTACTGTTTCTTATTTAGGACCTATGTCTATGAGTGCAATTTTTGATGTAATCCAATGACATTCTAGATTGGGCCATTCAAAAGTAGTGAAAACTCTCAGTTTCATTTCATTCCCTTCTTTTTTTGATTATGTGTGTGATATTTGTCATCAAGCTAAATAGACTAGACTCCCCTTTTCCCATAAGCCAAATCAAGATAAATGGAATATTTGATCTTATAGACATTGATGCTTGGGGACCTTTCAAGTCTAACACCTATAATGGTTATAAGTATTTTCTAACTGTTGTAGATGATTTTAACAGAGGAACATGGACCTTCCTGCTAAGTTCAAAAGCAAATGCATTCACAGTTCTGAAATCATTCTTTGCCAGGACAGAAATGCAATTTAACATTAAGGTCAAATAGGTGAGATCTGATAATGCTTTAGAATTGGGAAGAGGATCACATCAATCTGATTTCCTACTTTTACAAGGGATTTTACATGAAACTTCTTGTGCGGGGACACCCCAACAGAATGATATAGTTGAGAGGAAGCATAGGCAATTACTAAAGGTTGCAAGGGGTTTGTTTTTTCAATCCAATGTTCCTATACAATACTGGGGTAAGTGCATTTTAACTGCAACTTACTTAATTAACAAGTTCCTTCTAGAGTACTTAAAGGAAAGACTCTCTATCAAATCCTGTTTGGCAAACCACCAGTGTATGACAATCTCAAAGTTTTTGGATGTTTGTGCTATGCTTCTACTTTAGATCATAACAGAAGTAAATTTGATCCTTGAGTACATGCATGTATCTTCCTGGGATATTCACAACATCAAAAAGGGTACAAGCTTTTAGATTTGAAGACAAAGACTGTCATTGTGTCTATAGATGTGAAGTTCTATGAGAATCATTTTCCTTTTGTCACCATACATACACCACAAAGTCATCAGGTATTTCCTCCGACTGCACCTCTCCCAGACACCATAATACCTGATTCTATGTTTTCATCTCCTTCACCTTGTCTTAGTCCTAACAACACTGCTCCTCCAGATACAAGCCCCATCACTTTTCCCTTTCCTAGGTCACTCGATTTCTCTTCTCTATCTCCCACTCACAATTCTCCTGCTCCTCTTTCACCTAATGATCCCAATCCTAGAACATCTTCAACCCTAGCACCTAATCTTTGTTCTCCCTTACCTGCTCCTAGTTCTAGTATCACCATCCCTATACCTCCACCACCTATTAGAAATCTGAAAGAATTTCTCAGCAGCCTAGTTATTTAAATGATTGTGTATGCAATATCATTTTTCTTTTTCACATTACTTTCTCGTGTTTCAATCATGCCTCTCACCCTACTGTCCTATCTTTTGGAGCTTTATCACTCAATAATTAGAATGTTCTAAGATCGGTCTGTTCTATTTCAGAATCTCACAGTTATGCCCAAAATTCTTAGGATGCAAGTTGGAGAGAAGCTATGGAGGCAGAGCTAGAAGCTCTTAAACTTAACAATACCTGGGATATTGTAGCCTTGCCACAAGGCAAGAAACCTTTACCTTGTAAGTGGGTTTATAAGGTGAAGCACAAATCAGATGGATATATTGAAAGATTAAAGACACAATTGGTGGTAAGGGAGGATATTCAAAGAGAAGGCATTGATTATTTTGAGACATTCTCACCTGTGGTCAAAATGACCACAATTAGATGTCTTTTAACAGTGCCTGTGAAGAAGGGTTGGAAGGTGTCTCAACTTGATGTTAATAATGCATTTTTGCATGGGGACTTACAAGAAGAAGTCTACATGAAGTTTCCTACTGGTCTATCTCCACCTAAGCCTAATCAAGTTTGTCTTTTGAAGAAATCTCTCTACGGATTGAAGCAAGCTTCTAGACAGTGGTATGCTAGACTAGCTGGCGCTCTTAGTTTCAAGGGTTATTCAACTTCCTTAAATGCCTACTCTTTGTTCTTCAGATAAAATGAAGGTTTCGTTTCTATTCTGGCAGTTTACATAGATGATATACTACTTATAGGGAATAACATTGTAGAAATAGACCACATTACTCATTTTCTCAATTCAGAATTTAAAGTCAAGAACTTAGGGGACATTCACTATTTCTTGGAGATGGAAATTATCAGAGAACCACAAGGTTTCATTATCAATCAACGAAAATTTACCTTAAAATTGTTATAGGAGTTTGGTTGCTCAGGAGCTGCTGTCTCTTCTCCACTCGTTCCTTCTTCTAAATTGCACGTTGATTTGACACACCCATTGGCTGACCCTACACTCTATCATCACCTTGTTGGTAAGTTTAATTACCTCACCAACACCCGCCCAGGCATATATTTTGTTGTCCTCACTCTAAGCAGTATATGCAAAAGCCCTCAATTTCCCATTTTTCTGTTGGGCTGCGTGTTTTGCGGTATTTGCATTCCGATCCGGCACAAGGCATTCTTCTCTTTGCAAATCCCTCTCTTGATTTGATTGCTTTCTGCGATGCCAACTGGGCTGCTTGCAAGAATTCTCGCCACTCTATTAGTGGCTTCTTCATTACTCTAGGTGGAGCTCCGATTTCATGGAAATCGAAGAAACAGGTGTCGATCTCGTTGTCCTCCGTTGAGGCAGAGTATCGCTATATGAGGTGTGTCACTGCAGAGATCACTTTGCTAGTTTGTCTCCTCGCTGATCTCTCTGCTCCTCCTACTTTGCCGGTCACCGTTCACTTAGACAGTCAGGCGGCCATCTACATTGCTCGCAATCCAGTCTTCCAAGAAAGAATGAAGCATGTGGAACTGGATTGCCATTTCGTCCGCCAACAGTATCTCTCAGGTTTAATCACTCACTCTTTCATTCTCTTGAAGCTTCAGCTTGCCGATCTTTTCACCAAACCTCTAATAGGAGTTTCTCACAATCAGATTTTGCCCAAGTTGGGGGTTTTCTCTCCACCCTCCAACTTGAGGGGGGATGTTAAGATGAAACCCCATACTAATTTGAAAGAAGATAAAGTGGAAACAAAGAAGAAGAAGGGAATTTCATCTTGTATAGAAATGAAGAGGAAGAAAAGTTTCAGACAAAGAAATGGGGCTTCAGAGTTTTCTAGATAAAAGCCTGGTTTCTCTTTGTTATATTTTGACTCATTCAATTATACATGTGGAAGTATCTCAATCTTTGAAGCAATTTAATATGTGTCATTGATATGGCAAATCCAGTTGTACAGAAGAAGGATGTTATTTTACATGTGACAAGCACATGTGATCACATGAGAGAGAATAAAATTAGTTTTTCTGTTATAGTATTAGGGAATAGGAACTGAACAAGTGTACAACATCATTTTGTTTTTACATTTTCTTTTAGCAAAATTACTTGTATAAAGAGAGGCAAATACTGTGAATACAATCTGAGAAAAAGTTCTACAACTTTATTGCTCAATTCACTTCAATATACATTGTAACCTAACAAAGAAAGTAATAACTTGTTATGACTGACTAAATTAGATTACTAGTCTAAAACTTTTTATACTATCAATGTATATTATTTATAACTTAAATTCTATTTCTATACAGGCTAACATTTTAATGAGAGGTATCTTTTGATATTGAAGTGGAGAATAAACGGAGGTCAAAAGTTTTCACTAGCGTAACATAAACCAGATGCATATGATTCGCCCTTTGAAACAAAATGAGACGCCCTATTTCATTGCAGAAGAATAAATCTTTCTGCTGATATTTTTCTTTCAAAGGTACCATGGTGTTATTTGACACCTGTACTCTCTTTACAGAATGAAATTTCATAAATAATGAGGAAAAGAACATGTAGCTCTTTTTTATGCGGCGAATGGTGGATGCTTCTTATGTTCAATCTAATTCTCCATAAAGAAAAAAAAATCTTGAAAAATGGGGAAAAAACAGTTGTAAATCATAAGAACTGTTTCAAGAATCCACCTTCAATGGACCAAATTTATGTATGACTGTGCGAGCTCTACTCAATCAAATTTTGAAGAGTATTTTTTTTTTCTTCTTTTAATTCATTTTTTTATTGTTTCTCCTTTTGTTTGCCGAAGTGCTGTATTAATTCCTTTTCAAAGGTCTAAATTTTACTTTAAAAAGATTATATGTTGCTTCTGCTCTCAAATATTAGTCGTTTGGCCAAATGATATCTCAATTTATTTGATATTTAAAAAATACAAGAAGTCATTTATTAATGTTCAAAGCTACTCGTACAACAGTCAAACTTCTCTATAATAACTTCATTTTTTCCAGATTTTTTTAACTGTTTTAGTGAAGTGTTGTTATAAAGAATATATATTATAACATAGCATAAAAATTAGTTCCATAAAAACTCGGCTTTTATAGTGAATGATTATTATAAAGAAATTTGACTGTATTAAAATTAGTGGAATATGAATTGAGCATAATAACACGAGGAGAAAAAAAATCACAAAAAACTTGGACCATTAACAAAAAAGAGAAATGTGTTTTGGACCATAAACTCCTAGCTATAGCTAGTGAATAGATTTGGATAATCAGTTGAAGTGACCAAGATCTGAGATATATAACAACCCCACTTTTAGCACTACTCACGACCACGAGACGAAAAGGAGAGAGCAGGGTTTGTTGGCAGTGAGTGGACCAGTTTATTCTCCGTATATCCCATTCAACTATTACATGAATATGAATTAATCATGAGCTCATGTTCCTAGTATTGTAGTCTCCAACTTATTAAGTCAACTTTGCTTGGAAATGAATCCTTATCAATTAGTCTCCACGTTCTCCACTCTAGAGTCTAGAGAACTTGTGGCGAGTGCATTATGATACTCAAGCCCGAGTAGTTTAAGTTAGAGGCAGAACCAAGATTTGAAGTTTATGAATTTAGGAATTTAATTTGTTTAAATTGGATTCTGAATGAATAAATTGTACATATATGATGTGTTTCTTGAGACAAATACATGATTTGAACAATAGCTATTGAGTTCGACCGAACTCGTAAGTCGTGTTCTAGCTCCGCCCCCGCCTTTAACAAAACAAAAACAGTAGATACCTAAGTAGTACTTACTAGAATAAGATAGAATTTAGGGCAAAGTGAAAACAGTGAGGTTAATTAATTACCCATAGACAATGCAATTTGGCTGGTGGTATTCTGCCTAGTTTAATGCCTTAATAACCACAATTTTTAAGGGATCAAACTGCACGGAGGAGATAGAGCTTTAGTTTTTCTGAAGAAATTAAATTGATAGCAGAAAAAGAAAAGGAAAAAACGGATGCTCTTATATGTGCAACCGATATTGTAGAGCAGCTTGCAGAACTAAATTTATGGCCAGAAGTGTTCGACAAGAATTGCTTAAGCATATCGATAGGATACTCGCAAAAGGAAAGATTTAAACATTTTCAGCATGGAGTTTAGTAGATTAGCTAGCACTGGGTTTCCTCCATTGCTAAATCTCTTTTTTTTTTTCCATTCCTCGTTAGAAACTTGTAAATTACACACCAAAGTTGCTAAAACAATATATATATATATATATATATATATATATATATATATATATATATATATATATATATATATAAAAGGAATATTTTGTAATGCCAGTACTCTGACTTGAATCTACAGTCTGAAATTTTCTTTCTAGAGGAATCGGCTAAAAATTAAAAACGAACATATAGTGCTACCTGAAATCATCACCGCACTTCACAATTGAAAATTGAAAATGTCCATTAAGAAGCTTTGTGGAAATTAAGAGAGTTAGTGTTTCTCTTAAACAACTACTATAAATTATTTAGTTATGAAAAAAAAAAGATTAGTATGGCTTAGTGAACTAATTGAACTTTAAGCGTCCTTTATCATGAGAGGGAACAATAGTGAACTTTCGCCTTTGCGTGCTCTTTTTTTATTTTTTATTTTTTATGTGTTATTATAGATCAAATTGAGAAAAAAATATTATTGCACTTTTTGCTTTTCTTTTTGGATTTGTCCCTTTGTCGACCACACGATTTCCTTATTCCCTTCGCCGGTAAAAACTTACCTGCACCGGGTGTTTACACCATGTTAAGTTAAGTTAACCATAAAAAGAAACTAATTAAGGTCTATTAGGAGTCCTATTTTAATAAATAAAGAAATCAAAAAAGAAGAAATCAATGGCCATGCAACTATGGAAAAAACTTACCCGCATTCATCTCTCATTCTGCACGATATTCTAGGAAAAACTCAACCAAGAATGTGATGGGAAGACAATTTCTTAGGTATTATTCAGTTTGTTATTTGTTAACGTGTGCTAAAAAAATTCTCCTAAGCTTTAGTTCGGTTAGTAACCCCACTTAGATTATTATTGTCTTCACAAAAAAAGTTGTTAAAACATAAATTGAAAATTTCTTTTCAATTAGGATTAAGTTGGATAACCTTTTGATGAATTAGTAATAGTGTAATTATGCAAAACCAAGTGCAATTGGTGAAGTTCTTTTGTATGAGACTAAGCTATTTACCTTTTGTGTGGTAATAGCATATCGAAATAAAAGGCCACACATATTCACCATTAATAGACAACATGAGTACCGTCGATGTACTTAACGTTTCCGTCTAGAACATGACATGGAATTTCAAGATGTTGGGTATTTCTATATTACTACTTTTTAATCAAGGTTATTGTGACGACCCGACCAATCGTCTTAAGAATTTACGCCCCAATTCCCTATTAACTCTTTTTTCCGAGTTTATTTCTGCTATTTTGATTTGCCGGGACATTCGGTTTTAAGTTTCGGAAAGTTTTGGGATACTTAGTCCCTAAATGAGAGCTTAAGTGTTGGAAAGTTGACCGTAGTCAGAACAATGTGAAGACGGCCTCGAAATAAAAATTCGATGGTTTCGTTAGCTCCGTCGGGTGATTTCGGGCTTAGGGACGTGTTCGGATTGTGTTTTGGAGGTTCATAGCTAATTTAGGCTTGAAATGCCGAAAGTTGAATTTTTGAAGTTTCCGGTTCGATAGTGAAATTTTGATCCGAGGGTTGAAATGGATTCTTGAAGTTGGAGTAGCTCCGTAGTGTTTAATGTGACGTGTGTACAAAATTTCAGGTCATACGGACGAGGTTTGATAGACTTTTTGATCGAAAGCGTATTTTTAGAGTTTTTGGAATTCTTAGGCTTGAATCCGATGAAAAATAGGTGTTGTGATATTGTTTTGAGCGTTCCGAAGGTTGGAGCAAGTTTGAATGAAGTTATGGGATATGTTGGTAGGTTTGGTTGAGGTCCCGGGGGCCTCGGGTGTGTTTTGGATGCTCAACGGGTCATTTTTGGACTTAGAGAATTGTAGAAAATGCAGCAGGTCTCCAGTTCTAGTTTTCTCCTTCGCGTTCGCGAGTGGGGTCTCGCATTCGCGAAGAGGAGCTGGGGCTGGTGGAAGCTTAACGCTTCGCGTTCGCGATGATGGCCTCGCGTTCGCGAAGCTGTGAGGTCGTATGCCTACTCGTTGGCGAAGAGGGTCTCGCGTTCGCGTAGGAGGGAGAAGGCTGCTACCGCGTTCGCGATAGGGGCATTGCGTTCGCGATGAAGGAAATCTGGGCCAAGCGAAGTTGTGCTTCGCGAACGCGAGGGGCCTTTCGCGTTCGCGAAGAAGGAATTAGCTGGGCAGAATGTTTAAGTTCAAAATCGAGCGTTTTTGTGAAAACTAGAGCTTGGGAGCTCGGATTTGAGCAAGGTTTTGAGGTATTTTCAGAGATATCAATTGGGTAATGATTCCTTACTCCTTTTTGCTTGTAACCCATTAATCTAAACATGAATTCATTATTTAATTTCGGATTGGAGATGAAAATTGAGGAAAAGTTGGAAGAAAGTTCTTAGACCTAGAATTCGACTTTTGATTGGGAATTTGACCTTAGATTTGGATAATTTTGATATGCATGAACTCGTGAGAGTGTGAGAATTCTGAAAATATAAATTTTAACCGATTTCGAGATGTGGGCCCGAGGGGCATTTTGGTCATTTTACCTAATTTCGCGTATTAGCTTAGAATTTCTTTGTAGAATCAGTTGCTTGAAGAGTTATTTACATTACAAAATTGAATTGAATAGATTCGGGCCATTTGGAGTCGAGTACTCGTGGCAAGAGCGTGGTTTCAGAGTGATTTTGAGCGGTTCGAGGTAAGTGGCTTGTCTAACATTGTGTGGAGGACTTTCCCCTTAGGATTGGCATTGTGATAATTGAAATGCCTTATACATGAGGTAACAAGTGCGTACTTGTGCTAATTGTTGAAAATCCGATTTTCATTAAGTAACTTTAATTGTGCTTTCCCTTTCTATTTATTCTACTTGCACTTTTAAACCTGCTGTTAGTTAGAAGAAACATGTCTAATGACTTAATTGCTTTATTTGCTTTAACTGCCTTATTTGTATTACGTGAAACATGCTAGGTTAGAATTGTTTGTGTTACCTTGTTATGAAGTTGAGTTTATTTGAGTATTCCTTGTGCCATTGTTGTGTGTTTTACTTTGGGACTACAGGACGACATCCTGGGAGATTCCCTGTACACATTTACGATTTAAGCTGAAGTGCGGGATACTAAGAGATCCCTAGCATATATTGAAGATACCGAGAGATCCTCGGGATACCAAGAGATCCCTATGATGCATTAAGGATACCAAAAGATCCTCGGGATACAAAAGATCCCTATCATACATTGAGGATATCAAGAGATCTTCGGGATACCAAGAGATCCCTAGCATATATTGAGGATACCGAGAGATCCTCGGGATACCAAGAGATCCTTATCATACATTGAGGATACCAAGAGATTCTCGGGATACCAAGAGATCCCTAGCATACATTGAGGATACCGAGAGATCCTCGGGATACCAAGATATCCCTGGCATATATTAAGGGTACTATGAGATCCTCGGGATACTTAGAGATCCCCGATTATTTCCTTGTGATTGTTTTTGCCTCTGTTTTAGTTATTGAATTCCTTGTTATCCTGTATTAAATTCTTAGTGTTAGTTTTCGACTATACTGCTTATCTTATACTATCATATCTTATATTTTATTTTATCTCAATAGGGCCTTGACCTTCCTCGTCACGACCTGGCCGAGGTTAGGCTTGGCACTTACTGAGTACCGCTGTGGTGTACTCATGCCCTTTCTGCACATGGTTTTCATGTGCAGATCCAGGCACCTTGACTCAGACTTACCATCCTTGAAGCGAGGCAACCCTTCAGAGACTTCGAGGTATATCTGCCACGTCTGTAGACCGAGGAGTCTCTCTCTATTCTCTCTTGTAGTTACAGCCCTTCTGTAGTTACTTGTTTTAGACTATTCTGGAGTTAGAGCACTATGTAATATCCTTAGCTTGTGATTCATGGGTTTCCGGGTTTTGGGAGAGATATATATTGGATTTGAGAGTTATATTTTGTATGCCGAGCGACACTTTTAAAACGCTGTTATATTACATTATTTCTGTTTTCTTTTCTTCCGCAAGTTTGGATTATTTTCCGCATTTTAGGCTTACCTAGTCGTAGAGACTAGGTGCCGTCACGATGGTTCACGGAGGGCGAACCAAGTCGTGACAAGTTGGTATCAAAGCTCTAGATTCATAGGAGTCATGGATCACAAGCCGGTTTGTTAGAGTCTCGCTGATTGGTACAGAGACGCCTTTACTTATCTACAAGAGGCTATGTAACTGTTAAAAAAAATTCCATTTCATTTGATTTCCTTGTCGTGCGAGATTTTGATATCACAATTCTAAACTTCTATCTTCTATTCTCTCACAGATGGTGAGGACACGTGCTACCTAAAATGATCAAGCACCCGCGCCCCCTACTGCAGCCGTCAGAGGCCGAGGCCGGGGTAGAGGCCGAGGATGCACATGTGGTGTAGCCAGAGCATCCGAGCGAGCTGGCGCCGAGGTACTACCAACAGTTCCAACCGGATTCTAGGAAGCTGATACACCTACTGCTACTACTACTCCAGCACTTCAGGAGACTCTGGCACAGTTCATGAGCATGTACACCACTTTTGCTCAGGCAGGGTTGCTTCCCCTTGCTGCAGCTACGTCTCAGGCTGGGGGAGGAGCAAAGACTCCCGCCGCCCGCACTCCTAAGCAGCGAGTGCATGTCAAGCAGGTCCCTGATATTATTCTTGTACAGCCTGCAGTCCGAGATCAGCCCGAGGACAGGGCAGCAGCGTCCGAGGATGAGCAGCTGAGGTTTGAGAGGTTCAAGAAGTACAAGCCTCTTGTTTTCAGCGATCTAGTATCAGGTTCAAGAAGTACAAGCCTATGAGTTAAACAATCCGGATGAGGCTGTTTCACTAACTTGGACTCAGTTTTTAGATCTGTTCCTGAGGGAGTATGTTCCTTAGAGCCTTGGGGACGCATGGCGCACAGAGTTTGAGCACTTGCGCTAGGGTGCTATGACTGTCTCAGAGTATGTTGTCCGTTACACTAGTTTGGCTAGATATGCCCCAGCCTTGGTTTCTGAGGGGCTTATTCCCAACATCAGGTCTAGCATGGCTCGTGAGTTAGAGATAGACATTTCTTATCAGCAGGTGGTGAGCATTGCTAGGAGGATTGAGGGTATGCATGCTAGGGAGAGAGAGGAGAGGGAGGCCAAGAGGTCTCGAGAGTCGGGCTATTTCTCTAGTGCCCGTGCCCCTGAAGCAGGTCGTCATGGTAGGGGTTATATGAGTCGCGCTGTTCATTCAGCTCTTCCAGCAGCCAGTGGTATTCCAGCTCCTTCTAGACCTCAGGAGCCTTATTATGCACCTCCGGTATATAGCGTGCCTCCTGCGCGGGGTGCTTTCAGAGGTCAGTCCAGTAGACCTGGCCCGAGCCAGTCACAGCCACCACATCCTCCCAGAGCTTGCTTTAAGTGTGGCGACACATGCCATGTAGTGAGGGATTGCCCTAGACTTGGGAGGAGTGCGCCTCCACAGACTTCTCAGCCACAACGCGCCCGACAGAGCTCTCAAGCTATGGTTACAGCTCTAGTTGCTACCCCACCTACTTAGACAGATAGAGGTGGAGGTCGGGGAGATAGAGGTCACCCTAGAGGGGGGAGGCCAGGCCAGATACTATGCCCTTCCTGCCTGTACCGAGGCTATTGCCTCCGATTCTGTCATCACATGTATTATACTAGTTTATCACAGAGATGTATTGGTTCAATTCGATCTAGGATCCACTTATTCATATGTGTCTTCTTATTTTGCTCCACATTTGGGTGTATCTCGGGATTCTTTGAGTTCCCCTGTTTGTATTTCTACTCATGTGGGAGATTCTCTTGTTGTGGACCGCATTTATCGGTCATGTTTGATTGCTCTTAGTGATTTTGAGACCAAAGCCGATTTATTGTTGCTCAACATGGTATATTTTGACATTATCTTTGGCATGGACTGGTTGTCGCCCCATTATTCTATCCTTGATTTTCACACCAAAATCGTGACGCTGGCTATGCCAGGTGTACCGTGTGTTGAGTGGAGGGGTACTTTAGATCATACTCCCAGTAGAGTTATTTTTTTTTGAAGCTCAGCGTATGGTTGTGAAAGGGTGTGACGCGTATTTAGCTTATGTGAGAGATGTCAGTATTGATACCCCTTCAGTTGATTCAGTCCCAGTAGTACGGAATTTTCCCGATGTGTTTCCAGCTGATCTTCCGGGCATGCCGCTCGATAGAGATATTGATTTTGGCATTGATTTGTTGCTGGGCACTCAGCCTATTTCTATTCCTCTGTATCGTATGGCTCCTCCTGAGTTGAAGGAGTAGAAGGATCAGTTGCAGGAATTGCTTTATAAGGGTTTTATTTGGCCCAGTGTATCACCTTGGGGTGCTCCTGTCTTGTTTGTGAAGAAAAAGTATGGTTCTATGCATATGTGTATTGATTATCGCCAGTTGAACAAAGCTACAGTTAAGAACCATTATCCTTTGCCTCGTATTGATGATCTGTTCGACCAGCTTCAGGGCGCACAGATGTTTTCTAAGATTGAATTGCGCTCAGATTACCATCAGTTGAATATTCGGGAGCCAGATATCCCAAAAACTACTTTCAGGACTCGGTATGGTCATTGTGAGTTCCTTTATGGATTTGATGCACAACGTGTTTCGTCCGTATCTTGACTCGTTCGTCATCATTTTTATTGATGATATTTTGGTGTATTTCCGGAGTCGGGAAGATCATGAGCAACACCTAAGGACTGTGATTCAGACTCTGAGAGAGAAGAAGCTATATGCTAAGTTCTCGAAATGTGAGTTTTGGTTGGATTTAATGGCATTCTTAGGCCACGTGGTATCGAGTGAGGGTATTCAGGTAGATCTGAAGAAAATAGAGGCCGTGTAGAGTTGGCACAGACCATCCTCAGCTATAGAGATCCGCAGTTTCTTTGGTTTGGCGGGTTACTACCGCCGTTCTATTGAGGGGTTTTCATCGATTGCAGCCCCTATGACCAGATTGACCTAGAAGGGTGCTCTGTTCCAGTGGACGGAAGAGTGTGAGGCAAGCTTTCACAAGCTCAAAACAGCTTTGACTACAGCCCCAATTTGATACTGCCTACAGGTTCGGGGTCTTATATGGTTTCTTGTGATGCCTCGAGGATTGGCCTCGGAGCGGTATTAATGCAGGATGGTAGGGTGATTTCCTACGCGTCCAGACAGTTGAAGGTACATGAAAAGAATTACCCTGTCCACGACCTTGAGTTAGCTGCCATTTTTCACGCCCTGAAGATCTGGCGCCATTACTTATACGGGGTTCCCTATGAGATTTATACTGACCATCGGAGCTTGCAGCACTTGTTCAAGTAGAAGGATCTAGATTTGCGCCAGAGGAGGTGGTTAGAGTTGCTGAAGGACTATGATATCACTATTTTGTATCACCTGGGCAAGGCCAATGTGGTGACCGATGCCTTGAGTCGTCGGGCAGAGAGTCTGGGGAGTTTGGATTATTTACCAGCATCAGAGAGGCCTATGGTGATGGATGTTCCGGCCTTAGCCAGCCAGTTTGTAAGATTTGATCTTTCGGAACCCAGTCGGGTTCTAGCTTGCGTGGTTTCTCGGTCGTCCTTATTTGATCGTATCAGAGAGTGGTATTATGATGACCCTCATTTGCTTGTCCTAAAGGACAAGGTTCAGCACGGTGATGCTAAAAATGTCACTATTGGTGATGATGGGGTATTGAGGATGTAGGGTTGCATTTGTGTACCCAATGTCGATGGGCTTCAGAAGTTGATTCTGGAGGAGGCCCATAGTTCGCGGTATTCCATTCATCCGGGTGCCGCGAAGATGTATCAGGATTTGAGGCAGCACTACTGGTGGAGGCAGATAAAGAAGGATATAGTTGGATTTGTAGCTCGGTGCCTCAACTGTCAGCAGGTGAAGTATGAGCACCAGAGACCGAGTGGATTGCTTCAGCTGATAGAGATTCTGGAGTGGAAGTGGGAGCGGATCACCATGGACTTTGTAGTTGGGCTCCGACGAACTTTGAGAAAGTTCGATGCTATTTGGGTAATTGTGGATCAGCTGACCAAGCCCGCTCACTTCATTCCTGTGTGTACTACTTATTCTTTGTAGCGGCTGGCGGAGATCTATATTTGGGAGATTGTTCGCCTGCATGGTATTCCAGTTTCCATCATTTCAGATAAAGGTACTCAGTTTACATTACGATTCTGGAGATCCATTCAGCATGAGTTGGGTACTCGGGTGAAGTTGAGTACAACATTTCTCCCTCAGACGGACAGATAGTCCGAACACACTATTCAGATTCTTGAGGATATGCTCCGTGTGTGTGTGATTGAGCTTGGAGAGTCTTGGGATCGGTTTTTTCCATTGGCGGAGTTTTCCTACAACAACATCTATCAGTCCAGCATGCAGATGGCACCGTTTGAGGCTTTATATGGTAGGCAGTGTAGATCCCCGGTGGGTTGGTTTGAGCCAGGTGAGGCTAGAATATTAGGCACAGACTTAGTTCAGGATGCTTTAGAGAAAGTTAAGGTAATTCAGGATAGACTCCGTACAACCCAGTCCAGACAGAAGAGTTACGTGGACCAGAAGGTTCGTGATGTTTCCTATATGGTTGGAGAGCGGGTTCTGCTTGGGGTTTTGCCTATGAAGGGCGTTATGAGATTTGGGAAGAAAGGGAAGTTGAGTCTGAGGTTTATTGGCCCTTTTGAGATATTGAGGCGTGTTGGGGAGGTTGCTTATAAGCTTGCCTTACCTCCCAGCTTGGCAGGAGTTCATCCGGTATTCCATGTTTCTATGCTCCAGAGGTATCACGGTAATCCGTCGCACGTGTTAGATTTCAGTTCAGTCCAGTTGGATAAGGATCTATCCTATGTTGAGGAGCCAGTGGCAATATTGGATATGCAGATTAGAAAGTTGAGGTTAAAGAACATTACATCAGTAAAGGTTCAGTGGCAGGGCCAGCCGGTCGAGGAGGCGACCTGGGAGACCGAGCAGGATATGCGCAGCCGTTACCCTCATCTTTTCACTACTTCAGGTATGTCTTTATGCTCATTCGAGGACGAACGAATGTTTAAGTGTAGGAGGATGTGACGACCCGACTGATAACTAGGGATTTTGACACATTTTATGCTCCTTCTTGCTTGCGCTTTGATTATAAATTCATACAAAATAGTCCCAAAAGGCTCATGAGTTGTGCTTGATTGCAAGTTGGATCAACAAAGTGACAAGATGTCAAAGATCAGCTCAAAAGGAGTGAAACTTACACAAGTACCAAACACAAGACAAAATCAGGACAAACAGGCCTAGTACATCCGCAGTACATTTTGTGCGGTCCGCATTAGGGAGATTCAGAGACCTGGATTTGAAGGCATCTAAGTAGTGCGGCCGCAGTAGATATTGTGCGACCCACACTGAAGACACCGTGTCCGCACCACCACTTCATGCGGTCCGAAGAAGCAATGTTCAGAGAGATGTCAAGTGCCAGGGTTCAAACCTGTGCGGTCCGCAGTCCATTCTGCGCGGACCGCATTGGAAGCCTCCGCGGCCGCGGTCCATTCTGCGTGGTCCGCGGAGCCTAGGTTCAGAGAGTTGGAATTGCAGAGTCAAGAGCCTAGTGCGACCGCACACCATTTTGTGCGGTCCGCACTGATCCCACAGGGGCATATTTGTCCCGTTTTTCTAGCTTAGTATAAATAGAAGCTTTTTCCATTTTTAGGGTATGAGATATTATCAGATATTAGCTGCGCTCGTGAGAAGACCATCTGTAGCCATTTTGGGTATTTTAACTTAGTTTTAACGATAGAATCTCTGTATTTACTTTAGTGTTTAATTAATATGCCTTTATCTTCATCTATTTCTTTGTTCTTCTCTTCAAGCATGAGTATCTAAACCTATTAGCTAGGGTTGTGGCTCAACTTTAGTGTGGGTAATTGATGGGTATTGTGATTTAGGGCTAGATTGATTATGGGTGTTTGTTATTTGGGTCAATTTTATGGTTTAATTTATGAATTGGTGGTTGCAAACACTGGTTTGTGCTAAGTTGACTTGGCTCTTCTTGAGAAAGAGAGCCTAAGTCTCCAAAATTGACCCAACAAGGAATTAGGATGGACTCAAGAGAATTGATAGTCCCAATTAAAGGGTTAAACCTCGAGAGAGTAATTACCCGACTTGAACCCTAGTTGTTTGAGCAAATTTGCCTACCTATTTGGTCTTGAGAAAGTCAATTGGGCAAAATCACTCTCTCTACCGAGAAGTGTGAGAGTGGGTAAAATCGTGCAACGATTATAGCATATTTCTCCAATCAATTACCCATCAATTAGCCACCTAGGTGAAAGTCACTACCCTAGTGCCTTTTTATCCATTAGATACAACTTTTAGCAATTTTCGTTTAGTATAATCTAGTTGCATTTATAATTAGTAGTTGATAATAGTAGTTTGTTAAAGAAAAACCAAAAATGATTGAAAGTGATATTTGGAACAAATACACAATTCCACTCTAAATAGATACTCGACTCCATTCCTAGCTCCCTGTGAAAATCGATCCCGATCCACAAATCAAGTAAAAGCTATTGCGACCCTCTCTTCCTACTTTTTAGTAGTGCGGAGTAGGCTGCGATCACTTTTTGACGCCGTTGCCGGGGAGCTAACAGTTTTGGCTATCTATTTAGTTAGTTTTGTGTATTGTTCTTCTTTCCTTCTTTGTTACTTACTTGTTTGTGTCACTAGTCAGGTACCAATATGGCTTTAAACAACGCTAATGACCCTCTTGGAAACGTGATAGCGGGGGAGGAGGTAGATGATCTTGAGCAAGATGAGGTGCCTCTTGCACCTCAAGGTCAACGGAGAGGCCGGAATGCCAATGCTAATCCAAATGACAATATTCCAGACACTCCCCCGGTTCCTTCAAGAGTGGCTCCCAGAGTATTACCGAACCAGGGCTACGCAAGTGCTACTGAACCCCGAATCCGGGCAGGCAACTTTCAGATAACCAATGTGATGTTGACCTTACTTTAGCAGCGTGGGTACTTCACGGGCGCTGCAAATCAAAATGTCTACAAACATCTCAAGGGGTTCGTAGATACATGTTGGGGGAGCAAACAGACGAATGTTTCCGAGGATGCGCTGAGATTGAGACTTTTCCCGTTCTCACTTCGGGGGAAGGCATTAAACTGGCTCGAGAGACTCCCCAACCATTCCATCACAACTTGGGATGAGTTGGCGGATAAGTTTATTGCCAAATTCTTCTCTCCTAGTCATATGGCGGCACTTCGAGATGAAATATTAGCCTTCAAGCAAGAGCCAACGCAAACTTTGCATGAGATTTGGAAGCGGTATAGAACGATGGTGAAGGAGTGCCCAAATAATGAGATGACCAAGGCCATGATCCAACAAACCTTCTATCGGGGCATAAATACTATAAATCAATGCATTGTTAACCAATTGTCCGGGGGCAATTTTATGAAGCTTTCTTATGAGGAGGCATGTGATGTACTTGATGAAATGGTGGAAATTTCTTTAGCATGACAGAGTAGAGCAAATGTGCCTCAAGGTGACCCTACGGTTATCCATTTGCACAAGGAACTACATGATCACGGGCAAGCAATAACTGAACTTACTACTACTATGAACCAATTGGCTAAGGCGTAGTTGCAACAAGTTCAGAATCCTCGCCAAGTGAATGCCATGGAGGGTGTTAGTATGCTTGTCAACAAGAGAAGTCAAAGGAGGCAACAAAATCAAGGAAATTCTGAGCAATTTATTGATGAATATGATGGGTGTCAAAATGATGGTTATGATGACTAAAGTGAAGAAGTATAATATATCAACAACTATCAAGGCAATAGAGGCAACTCTTCAAACTAACAATGGCGACCCCAAGGAAATTGGGGCAATCAACAATAAGGTGGTGGTAATTGGAACAACAACAACAACAACCTAAACAACAATTGGGGTAATCAAAACAACAACCAAGGCAATTGGAATGGAAATAACAACAATTGGGGCAACAACAACAATCATGGTTGGTGGAACAACAATGGACACCAAGGCAACCGGGGGCAAGGCTTTCAAAGGCCCCCAATGTACCAATAACCGAACAATCCACCCCCTTTCCCTTCTCAAGGTCCTAGTTCTTCTGGTAATGATATGGGTAGAATTGAAATGATGTTCGAGCAGATGAGGAGGAGGAATGCAGATTCTGATGCACATTTAGCTTCTCACAACACCTCTATCTGAAACTTAGAGGTGCAATTAGGCCAAATCTCTCAGTCATTGAATATCGCCCGAAGGGTGCTCTACCAAGTGATACGGTAGTGAACTTAAAGGGTGGGAACAATCATGTTATGGCAGTCACAATAAGAAGTGGGAGAGGCGGTGATGTGAATGCCTCTAAGCAAAAGCAAGTCGTGGATGATGATGTTGAGTTGCAAGATGACGAAGTCCCTTTGGTAGTTGAAGATGTGGTTGATGAAAATGTGAACAATGAAGTGAGGATTGATATTCAAGAAGTTGAGATGGAAACCCAAAATGATGTGAACCCGTCTAGGGAACACATAATTGACATGCCGGAGCCGGTTGTGCCAAAAGCCAAGGCTCCTTTGCCAAGGCCACCTCCACCTTATCCTCAAAGGCTCGCGAAGCAGAAGAATGATAATTAGTTTAAAAAGTTCATTGACATGATGAAGAGCTTATCTATTAATATGCCTTTGGTGGATGCACTTGAACAAATGCCAGGTTATGAAAAATTCATGAAAGACTTGGTTACAAAGAAGCGTTGTATGGATTGTGAAACTATAAAGATGACTCATCAAGTTAGTGCTATAGTGCATTCAATGGTCCCGAAACTTGAAGATCCCGGTGCTTTCACCATTCCTTGCACCATTGGGAGTGTGAATTTTGCCAAGGCTCTATGTGACTTGGGAGCTAGTATCAATTTAATGCCCTACTCGGTTTTCAAAACTTTAGGTATCAGGCAACCTAGGCCAACCTCAATGAGACTTCAAATGGCGGATCGATCGATGAAGCGACCTTTGGGCATTATTGATGATGTGCTTGTCCAGGTGGACAAATTCATTTTGCCGACCGACTTTGTCATTTTGGATTGTGAAGTGGACTATAAGGTTCCTATTATCTTGGGCAGATTTTCCTTGCAATGGGGAAGGCATTGGTTAATGTTGAATTGGGTGAGCTCACTTTCCGAGTGGGAGATGAAAAGGTCGTTTTCCATGTTTGCAAGTCTATGAAGCAACCCAATAGCACCGATGCGTGCTCATTTGTAGACCTTGTCACAGTTGTGATTGTGGATGATACAAGTGCTATGATCAACGTGGAGGATCCTCTTGAGGTCGTGCTATTAAATCTTGATGTCAATGAGGATGCAAGTAGAGTGGAGTGCGTGAATGCCTTACATGGGATGTGCTCTTATTCTTATGAGCCTAGAAAATTGTCTTTGGATCTTGAAAACCGGAAAACTCCACCAACAAAGCCATCAATTGAGGAGCCACCGATGTTGGAGTTGAAACCACTTCCTCCACACCTCAGGTATGAATTCTTGGGTTCAAACTCTACTTTACCAGTTATTCTTTCTTCTTGCCTTACTAACATGCGGGTTGAGGCCACTTTGGCGGTGCTTCAAAAGTGGAAAAGGGCAATTGGATGGACTATAGCTGACATTCGGGGAATAAGCCCCGCATTGTATATGCACAAAATTATCTTGGAGGATGATGCAAAGCCTTCCTTGGAGAATCAAAGTAGATTGAACGAGGCTATGCAAGAAGTGGTGAAGAAAGAAGTGATCAAATGGTTAGATGTCGGGGTTGTGTACCCCATTTTTGATAGCTCATGGACTTCTCCGGTGTAATGTGTACTAAAGAAAGGTGGTATGACTGTGGTGACCAATGACAACAATGAACTTATTCCTACTCGGACAGTCACAGGTTGGAGGGTTTGCATGGACTACCGGAAGCTAAACAAGGTGACCCGAAAGGACCATTTCCCATTGCCATTCCTTGACCAAATGCTTGATTGTCTTGCGGGGTGTGCTTTTTATTGCTTTTTGGATAGATACTCGGGGTATAATCAAAATCTAATTGCCCCGGAGGACCAATAGAAGACCACCTTTACTTGTCCGTGTGGAACTTTCGCTTTCTCTCGGATGCCGTTCGGGTTGTGTAATGCTCCGGCGACATTCCAAAGATGCATGATGGCTATTTTCACCGACATGGTGGAAGATATATTGGAGGTCTTCATGGATGATTTCTGTGTGGTTGGTGATTCCTTTGAAGAATGTTTGAGAAATTTAGATAGAGTGTTGGCCCGATGTGAAGACACAAACCTCGTACTCAATTGGGAAAAATGCCATTTCATGGTTGAAGAGGGTATAGTGTTGGGTCATAAAATTTCAAAGCATGGAATTGAAGTTGACAAAGCCAAGATAGAGGTGATTTCAAGGCTTCCTCCCCCATTTCTGTCAAAGGGGTGAGGAGTTTTCTTGGGCACGCGGGCTTTTACCAGAGGTTTATAAAAGATTTTTCAAAAGTGGTAAACCCCTTGTGCAAGTTGCTAGAAAGGATGCAAAGTTTGTGTTAGATAAGGGATATATGCAAGTATCCAAGCTTCTCAAGCTTAAGTTGACCACTACCCCAATCATTACCGCACCACATTGAAGCTTGCCTTTTGAGCTCATGTGTGACGCAAGTGATGTTGCGGTTGGGGCTGTTCTGGGTCAAAGGGTTTATAAGATGTTTCATCCGGTGTACTACGCAAGCAAGACCATAAATGAGGCTCAAAGGAACTATATAGTCACCGAGAAAGAGTTGTTGGCTATAGCGTTTGCAATGGAAAAATTTTGGCCATATCTTATGGGGGCCAAGGTTATAGTGCACACCGATCATGCCGCCCTTAGGTATTTGATGACAAAGAAAGACTCCAAGGCAAGATTGATGAGATGGGTGTTAATACTTCAAGAATTTGATCTAGAAATTATGGACCAGAAAGGTAGTGAGATCCAAGTGGCAGACACTTGTCCCATTTGGAGGAGGAGGGGAGGCCTTGTGATGGCCTTGAGATCAATGATTCATTTCCCGACGAGCAACTCCTTGCGGTGTCAATGAATGATATGTATGGTTTGCCGATATTTCCAATTACCTTGTGACTGTAATCCCGTGTGAGCTCTCTTCTAACCAAAGGAAGAAGTTCAAGCGGGATAGTTGGGATTTCTATTGGGATAAGCCATACTTGTTCAAGATTTGCACAGATGGTTTGATTCATAGATGTGTCCCAGAGGAAGAACAATTGAGTATCTTAGAGGCTTGCCATTATTCACCCTATGGTGGCCATCATGGTGTGGTGAGGACCGTCTCGAAAGTTCTTAGTTGTGGATTCTATTGGCCCACCTTGTTCAAAGATGCGAATGATTTTGTGAAGAGGTGTGACGATTGCCAAAGAGTGGGTGGAATTTCAAAAAGGGATGATATGCCTCTCAATACCATTCTTGAAGTGGATATCTTTGTTGTTTGGGGCATCGATTTCATGGGTCCATTTGTTAGCTATTATGGGAATACTTACATTCTCATGGCAGTTGACTATGTCTCAAAATGGGTTGAAGTCGTGGCTTTGCCTAACAATGAAGCTCGGAGTGTTGTTGCATTTCTTAAAAAGAGCATTTTCACAAGGTTTGGCACTCCTCGTGCGATTATTAGTGATGAGAGGTCTCACTTTTGCAATAAAGCTTTCGACATATTGCTTTCCACGTACGGTGTCAATCATAAGGTTTCAACCCCTTATCATCCTCAAGATAGTGGTCAAGTGGAAGTCTCCAACAGAGAAATCAAAAGTATCTTGTCGAAGACGATCAATGCAAATAGGAATGATTGGTCGAAGAAGTTGGATGACGCTCTATGGGCTTATTAGACGGCTTACAAAACTCCGATTGGGATATCTCCGTATCGGTTGGTGTTTGGGAAAGCATGCCATCTTCCGGTTGAATTAGAGCTCAAGGCCATGTGGGCTTTGAGGAAGTTGAATTTTGAATGGGATGTTGCAGCTAATCTTCGTGTTGAACAATTCAATGAACTCGATGAATTCAGATTCCATGCCTACTCCAGTTCGTCCTTGTATAAGGACAAGATGAAGTACCTTCATGACAAATATGTTCGTGGAAAGGAGTTCAACGTAGGTGATTTGGTTCTCTTGTTCAACTCCCGGTTACATCTGTTTCCGGGAAAGCTCAAATCCAAATGGAGTGGACCGTTTGAAGTTGTGTTTGTGACCCCTTTTGGTGCTCTGATTTGAAAAACAAAAATGGTGAAGTCTTTAGAGTTAATGGGCACCGGGTAAAGCATTATCTTGGAAAGTTTGATGACAGCCACGTGGTGGCGCTCCTTCATCTCAAGTGATATGGTGGTAACATGCGTCGTGCTGTGACGTTAAATCAGGCGCTTCTTAGAAGGCAACCCATGTGTTGTTCTTCTTGTTTTCTTTGATTTTCTTTGTAGTATAGGATTGATTTTTTGGGCTAACTGGTTGTGGGAAGTTGCAGGGATTGTATTGATGCAGTGCAAGACATAGTGAAGAAAATGTTCAGTCTTTAAAGTTTCCAGTGCGGCCACACTACACTTTGTGCGGTCCGCGCTGGTGAAGGCCAAAATTATACCTCTCTGAAGTTTGACACTGCGGCCGCACTACACTTTGTGCGGTCCGTGGTGGACCACTGCGGCCGCGGTCTATTTTGTGCGGACTGCAGTGGGATACTGAGCCAAGCTTGATCATAACAGCCCAGTGCGGAATGCGGTCCATGTTGTGCGGTCCGCACTGGTAGGTGAGGCTTGGCCCCAGGGACTTTTCTATAAATAGACCCTGGGGACCCCTTTTTTACTCTTTTCGCAAAATTGAATCTCAGAGAATATTATTACTGTTCACTCCCTGAAATTGATCGTGAAAACTTGCTTAGCATTGATTAACTTCACTCTACCTCATAATCTGGTAACATTACACTCATTTCTTCCATGTTTAATTTTGTAATTTTATTCTATTTTCATTTTCTTTTCTTAGCTTATACTTCTTCCTCTTCCTCCCGTAATTAGTTTGACTCTAGGATTAGATTAGTTAAAGGTTGATTTCTGTGGACTTAGTAGTTTTATGGACTGGATATATCGTTTAGGGACAATAATTTAGTGAAAAATTGGACTTTAAGGCAATTCTGATAAACCCTAACTCAATGCCACTTCTGGGCACGTTGTGCGGTCCGCGGTACCCTAATGCGGTCTGCAGTATCACTTTGTGCGAACCGCACTGATGATCTTGTGTTAAGGGGACCCTTGCCTAGTGCGGCCGCACTACATTTTGTGTGGTCCGCACTGGCCCAGTGCGGCCGCGGTCGTTATTGTGTGGTCCGCGGTGTCCCTGTGCGGCCGCACTCCATTTTTTGCGGTCCGCACTAGGCTGTTTCTTCAACCTGGCTGCAACTTTTCAATTCTGTCTGCAACCCTTTCTGCATAAATGTTGCTCACTGCTTCTATTGATACTAACAATGTGAGATGATTGTGTTTGCAAATGGTTAAACAAAGAGGAAAAGGCTCCAAACAACCCGGTAGAGGTGATTCCTCCCGGGGAGGGAAGCAGATATTGGTTAAACTCACTCCCAGGCTCGTCAAAACATAAAGAAGATGAGAAAGGCAATTAAGGTAGCTGATAGAGCCTGTGATCAGTTAGGGAGTGAGTATCTGCCCTCCCACGATATCTCTTCAGATTCAGCACCAACACATTTCTACTCAAGTTTCAGATTGACAGATGACACTCCTCCACCATCACCCACTGCCCAATGTCACACCTCCTTTTTCTGCCTCCGCGGGGGGTGAAGGAGTTTTTCTAATTAAAGGACAATCGAAACGGGATTTATTTATTTATTTCAGAGTCGCCACTTGGGAGATTTTAGGGTGTCCCAAGTCACCAATTTAATCCCGAATCGAGAAAAAGAATAACTCTGTATTACAGTCGGCGAACCAGAAATCCGGATAAGGAATTATGTTAACTCGGGAGAAGGTGTTAGGCATTCCCGAGTTCCGTGGTTCTAGCACGGTCGCTCAACTGTCATATTCAGCTTGTTTATCTGATTTTTTATACAATTATGAGCTTATGTGCAGATTTTAACTCTTTACCGCTTTCATTATTATTATTATTATTATTATACAGGGAATTGCAACGTTGTGAAAATGTATTTCGAACCGCGTCACAATCAATGTACCCGTGATCGTCGACACACTTTGACTCCGTTGAGATGTGGATTTGGGTCACATAAATGTGCACCCGAGTTTAAGAAGATTAAATTATTAAAGGCGCGCCTAAAGCGACTAGCGTATTATTTACTTTGGGTAGGGTCGTGAAATTTTGCTAAACGGTCCATCCCGAAGTCTAAGCAATTTTAAAGCAAATATTTACTGAGGGCCCCGCAAATTTGTATTTTTTATTTGGCGAGGCTCGTCTCATTATTTTTAAAAGGATAATCTTAGCATGACTAAATTTTCTATTTTTTGTTTTCTAAAATAAATGAAGAAAAGGTCCTACTTTATTTACATACTTTCGAGTTATTATAGTTAAGTTTCGAAAGTGAGTCGTTTAAAGAGTTTACATGGGCAGCGCATAGAAGATTCTACATACAGACAGTAAAAGAAAGAAAAGACTACATTAAACTACAACTTCAAATCTTTCTCATTTTTGCATTCATGCTTCGAGTGGCTTACAAGATGAACCAGTGTATCAGTTTGTGTACCTGGTATTTGGAAAGCAAGGAAAGAAGATGAAGATCAGTAGAAGCAGCAGTAGTGTAAATACACAGCAACAACAGCAACCTAGCAGCAATTCGACCCAGGTTCAAGGCCCAGAAAACTTTGAAGAAAACCGAGCAACTCAATAGAACAAACCCAAAAGTATGTAAACAAACTAAACAGCAACAACTCACGCGTGTATTAAAACCCGAAACTAAACTCGTTTCTCACTTTGTTTTTGTTTTCTCTTTTTAAACTCTATCACACTCTCTCCAGATTTTTCAGAATGTATTCCTCTCTCCAAAATGTTCTCCCCAAAAATCTCCTCCCTTTTAGTTCTGAAATTTTTATCTCCCCCAAAATTCTCCTCCTCCTTTTTAAGTGTCAAATGAGTCTCTTATATACCCAAAGCAAGACCCAATCTTCTTCCACTATGTGCACCCTTTAACCTTTATTATTACCCACACTTTTACTTTAGTAAAAGTAGTCAACGTGGGCCCCCGTGTTCCCTCCTTTTGAAAAGTAGTCAAAATGGGCCCCCATGTTCCCTCTTTTTGAAAAGAAGACATCATTACCCACCTTTTCCTTTTTGCTTTTATCATTATGTCGGGTCCCCACCATAATTAAATAATCTGTAATTGGTTAATTCTCGTTTTACCCCTAAAACTACTGTTACGCCCCGATTCAAAAATCTGTTCAACTTCAAAATTATCTAAGAACCTAAAATTAAATTACCAGCTATAACCAATCCTTAATCCAGTTCAATCAACAAATTCAAACTTAAACTGTGAACAACAAATCAACAATCGGAATTATTTTGACTGAACGATATTTTTAACAACACATATATTTGCAGATTCAACAATATTAACAAATTCAACATAACCAACAAATAGATTTGAGTTTCTAAATTCAATAGCCAATTAATCTTTAAACTAAATCTAACAACATTACAACCAAGATGAATATTCAAATTAAATCAAGCATTTAAAACATAAATTCACATTAAATCACCGGATTAAGAACGAACTTCAACCAAAAGATGAACACGAATTTAATCTAAACTAATCAATAAAAATGGACGATTCAAGTGATTAAACTAACATATTTCTATATTACAACTAAATTCTTTTAAACGAATAAAAATAAACCGAAGAAGAAATAATTGATTGAATTTCAGCTTGAATCTAACCACATTAAAATTAAATTAACAATTCCTTTTTACAAATTAAACTAAAATTAAACTAACAATTCCTTTTTGCAAAAATAAATGAAATTAACATGAAACAACCCAAAATAAGTAATTAAATTTCAATTTGATTCTAACAACATTAAAAATTAAACTAACAATTTCTTTTACAAAAACAAATAAAATACATGAAATAAACTGAAAAACAATTAATTAAATTTCAATTCGAATCTAACAACATTAAAATCAAGCTAACAATTTCTTTTACAAATTAAACTAAAATTAAGCTAACAATTTCTTTTACATACTAACAATTTCAATTTGAATCTAGCAACATTAAAATTAAACTAACAATTTTCTTTTTGAATCCAACAACATTAAAATTAAACTAACAATTTCTTTTACAAAAATAAATAAAAGCACATGAAATAAACTGAAAAACTAATTAATCAAAGTTCCATTTGAATCTAAAAATTAAATCAACAAAACATATGAACAAACTAGAAAATTAATTCAACGATAAACATGAACAAAACAAGAATCGAACATTTACCGATTTTAGATCCGAGAATATCAAAACAAAATACGGAAAAACATGAAACTCAAACCTACTAACCGGATCGAAGCGACGACGAACTCGAACGGAAACAAATATGTCCGGAGACAATTATTGCACCAAAATCACTCGAATCTGCCCGGAAACTTAAACAATAGACGAAGCTCGATGGAGGGGTGTTTGGCGATGACGATAGCTGAAGCAGTAGCAGCATGCTGCTGCCATGCTGCTGAAACAGTAGCAGCACGGGAGCAGCAGCTATGGAGAAAAAGAACGGAGCAGTAGCGGCATCAATGGAGAAGAACAGTAGCAGCCATGGACGACGAACGCATCAGCGACAGTGAAGCTGATCGACGAAGAAGAAACAACAACGGGCTTCAGCAACATCTGGACGCATCCATGGTAGTAGCGAAGCGACGAAGAAGAAGCAACCAGCAGTGACGAAGAATATGATGGTGGAGTGAACGACGTGAAGACGTCGAAGAAGAAGAAGACGCAGCAGTGTGTGTGTTTCGTTGTGTGTGTGTGTGTGCGAGGGTGTATGCGTGAGTGTGTGTGTGTTGCTGTGTGTTGTTGTGCATGTGTGTGTGTTGTCAATGGGGAGGGGCAGCCATGGGAGAGTTTGGAGAAGGAGATGAAGAAGAAGAGAGGGGGCGGGGGGGGGGGTCGGGTAGTCTTAGGGTTTTTTGGTTAATTTTTTTGTTTTTGTTTTTGTTTTTGTTTTTTTTATTTATGAAAAATGAAAGAAAAGGGGGTTTGGGGTCTTTTGGGTTATGGACTGGGTCGACCCAGTTCGAAATGGACTGGGTCGTTTGGGAAGATTGGGTCTCTTTGGGCCTGTGACTTAAAATTGAAGAAAAGGCCCAATCCGATCTCTTCTATTTTTATCCTTTTGTATTTATTCAATTTCCTAAATAATAATAAAGCTAGAATGCTAAGATTAAATTATAAAACCCAAAATTATCTGGAAATACTAATTAACTCTTAATAACAATTAAGACATAATTAAATAGCGACTAACGAGAAAATCACACAATTTGGACATTAAGTGCTAAAAATGCAGCGTACATTATTTTTATGATTCCTTCATTTTGTAAATAAACTTACTTAAATATTAAACGCAAATGCGACATATTTTTATATTTTTTATTAATCAACAAATAAACATGCATAGACAAAATGCAAATAATTACACAGAAATGCCACGAAGAACACAAAAATTGCACACAAAGGAAAATTGTTTTATTTTGAATTTTTGGGAGTGATTCTTTCATAGGGAAAAAATCACGTGCTTACACCCAAGTACCAGGGCATGTTTCTACTGAGTCATCTAAGGGCTCAGCAGCCGGCAATGGTGAATACTCCTCCTCCCCCACAACTTTATTATTTGGGGAGGGTGCAGACGGAGGTGAGGAGGAAGTGTAAGGGGATGAGGAGGCAGCTGAGGGTGGTGAGCCTCAGGTTGGGGGCATTGCCCAAACTAGAAAACCCGAAGTTTGGGAGGATAGGTTCGTGAGCCAGGTGGCGTACCACAAATTTAGGGAGTGGTGGCCGGTGAGATAATTGATACCGGAGCGGAGTTTCATTGACAGAGATCTTTTAACCCACAACCCCATGACGTGCATAGACAGTTCAGAATGAGAGTGGGTTGGGAGCACTTCTTAGATGACTGTGTGGATGCCAATGAACACTTGGTCAAAGAGTTCTATTGTAATGTAGCCCACATCGTAAAGGATTCCAAAGTGACCAAGGTTCGGAACCTCAAGGTGTTGTTTGACGGGAAGTCGCTCAACGAATACCTGGGTTTCAATGAGGAAGATGAGTCTCTTTATATGGCAAAACTGGAGATAGGCGAGGAGGTCCGTCCATGGTTAGCTCAGTACTTGGCAATCCCAGGTACCGTTTCGGAGTGGTTGACTGTTGGGGTCAAAATACTACGGAGGACCCTAAAATTTGAGGTGAGGGGCTGGGAGACATTTGTGTGCAGCCGGTTAGACCCTACTACCCATGACCAGACACTTTCTCTCCACCGGGCTATTTTGGTTGCTTCCATTATGGAGGGGTACCCTATCAACGTGGGGAATGTGATGTCCCAGATCATTTCTATAGTGGGTGCCGAGAGCGACTGGAACTATCCCTTCCCCAACACCCTCACTATGTAATTCTGGGAATTGTAGGTGGACAAGAGGCCATACGACATCAAGGTCAAGGTGACATCGCCGTTCTCCTGGTACAACTTGAAGGGGGATGACAACCCCAAGGACAAGAACTACAAAGCCCCTGCTTCTGCCCCAACTGGCCAGTCTGAAGAGCTAGTTGTGGTAGAGACCCCCGCTGAGCCTACCTCCACTCATACCGAGATGCCTCCTAAACCTTCCATATTAGCAGGCCTGGAGATCCCATCTACCCGGGCCTATCCCATCACTGCCCACCGGCTGATCCAGACCCTTCTGAGTATAAACAACTAGATGCAGACTTCCTCATTCAAGTTGTCCACATTGACTACCACAGTAGAGGGTCAGTCGGCTCCTCCAGCCCCACAGGTGCCCTAGCTGATAGAAGATGCTTTGAAAGAGATATTTGAGAACCAGAAGAAAATCCTCACTACTCAGGAGACATTGACCAAGGCAGTCAATTCACACAGCAAGGCTCTCAAGGAGCTTGCTCGGGAGCATAAGAAGCTTAGGAAGACACGGGCCTCCAAGGAGTCCGTGAAGGAGCTGCGGGTAGATGTAGATAGATTGAAGGAAGACCAGCTGCCTTTCGACCTGTTGCTCGATGACCCAGTCTCAGCAACTCATCCACAGCCGGAGCAGACCCAGAGGCCTCCGAAGAGGAGGAGATCCCTAGAGAAGATGATGCCATCATCCAGTTGGCGGACCCACCAGAGGCTTCCTCCAGTCAGCCACAGGATGTACCAGTTCCACATCCTGTCGAGGTCCAGGCCCAGGTCCCAGCAGCTGAGCAGCAGGACACCAGGAACCACTCTAAGGTTCCCGAGCACACAGAGGACCTAGGGACCATCCATGATCCTACGCAGATCGACAGGGCTTAGGGAGTCTTCATATCTTTTTTTCTATTAGTTTTGATGCTTATTTGGACTAGTTGGCATTGGGGACAATGCCAGCTTTTATTTGAGGGGGTGCGCCCTACATTTTTGGATGACTGTATATATTGATTCATTTTATGCTTTCTTGATTTTCACATTTGGTTTGTATATAATTTGATATTTAGTTACTTTTATCACATTTTTCATCCCCGTTGTATATTCAAATCCCCTATTGTCTATATTCGTTCTATTTTCGCAAATTTTTTTCCGTTTTTAGCTTCTTATTTATGTTTGTAGCTTTTGTTTTGTTATGGACGTTTTCAAAAAGCCTTTGGTTTTCTTAATGCCATAGTTCTTTCCAAAGGTAGAGTGTTGTGTGAACCGGATGGCTCTTCCCAATGATGGATGGCGTGACAACCTTCTTAAGGGTTTGAGTCCGTTTTTGTTTTTGTTTTTAGTAGTTTATAGTTAAGGATACCTCAAGCAAAGCTTCACTTGGGCCTAACACATTTGCCTTTGATCCCATGGTTACCTTGAGACTCTTGTGTTGACCGATAATTATCAAGTGGTTTTTCGGGACCATTGTGTGCTCAAATCGTATATAAGGTCATCGTGGGACCCCACTCTATGTCTTTAGTGATCCTTTAGCTTGTGTGGTGAGTAATTGAATTACAAATCCAAGTCCTGAGCCATTGGTCTAGAACTTGCCCCGAATGTTTGTTGAGGCGAAATTCTAAGTGAATTTTGACTTGAGACGTGATTATAGGCCCTCTTTGATCCAAATAATAGCTTGAAAACTTCCATAGTCTACCAATGATATGATCCCTTGTTAACCCTTTTGAGCCTTAGACCTTGTTCTTTCAAGAACCATGAGACAAGACTATACCCGTTCTAAAAGATACCCTCTCTTGGCACCCGATCTTTTCTTGAGCACATGGCAAAAGTATAAGTTTGGGGGGAGAGACGAGGGTGGCAACAAAGTGGTAAAAGGCACAAAAATAAAGAAAAGGAATGGCAATGAAAAATAAAGAAAAGCAAAAGACAAAAAGAATGCTCAATGTGAAAAAGAATAAAAAGGGATTCAAGAAAAGCAAAAGAATGAAAGGTATGGAAAGTTGAAAAAGGAGAAACGGTTTGAATTGCATAAGAAAGAGTGACAACGTGTCCCTCTATCCCTTTAGAAAGAGGTGAGATGACTCAAAGAGTCGAGAGAATGTATGCCGAATGAATCAAAAGAAGTGCTTAAGGGAAGATGGAACCCACTTAGATCAAAACATTCCCTGCCCTGAACCAAAAGCCTTCACAATGACTCCACAAAATCCCTATATGATCTTGAGTATGATGCTTATAATAGTAGATACTCACATGAGTGGCAAGCATATGGTACTTAGAGCCGGACGTATGACCTTTTCTTGAGAGAGATGAGTGAATTTCCATTAACCTCGATTTGTGTGCCAATATTCTAAAAGGGGAGGTTTGCTTAGGGAGAGTTGAGGATGTGTGAGTTTGGGCTCCACAATGACCAAAGTAATTGAGAGAGTTCTTTGATGTGTTGAGTCAACTCTTGATGCTCTTGTGTCGCACTTGATCCATGGGGTTTCAAAGGTTAAATGTTGTTAATGATTCATTTGTATTGAGGGTAATTGTGATAACAACTAGGTCGAGAATCCAAATTAGAGTAAGAATTTGAGAAGTAAATGCGGAAGCAATAACAACAAGGAATTGAACAACTAGAATTAAAGAGATGAAAATAAAGGATATGGGAAGAATTCAAGGAAAGAATTCCAAGAACTTCCAAGAACGTAAGTTCTATAGCCTTGACAAGATCAAAGTAACAACGTCTTGATTTATGGAAGAAATCAAACGCCTTTACTTAAAAAGCAAATCAAAACAATAGATTCGGATCTTGACCACTTTACGAGTAACTTGAGACAACAATTAATAACTAGTATTAATCGCCTTCTAAGAATACCACAAAGGAATCAAAGATATCATAAAAGAGAAGTAATCTTACTACCTTGAACTAAGTCTTGGGATTTCTTGAATACTAAGAGCAAAGAAAAAAAATTAAAAAAAAAATGAAAATCAGTTTTTAGAACAAAAAAATAGAATTGCGTGCTCTCCGGGATATTTCTTTTGTATCTAATTTGTTACCAAAAATTAACAAAGGAAACAAGAAGAGGGGATCCTAGATTTTCTTACTCTTTCTAATCTAAACATATAATCCTTTCCTTTTTGTTCGCGTCATGTTTCAACCGAGCCTAATAGTTCTAGGATTTGGTTTTTCTTTCATTAGTTCCCCAAAAATCTGAATTTTACTACTAAGAATTTCATACGAGTTGGGTTTAATTATAAATCTACAAAGTATTTTGTTCAAAGGTTATTCCGAGAAAAAAAAGAGCTAATTTTTGTGATACAGTTTACACTTTTTTTTAAAGATGTCGCATACAGGTAGTGATGATGAACGAAGGGTTCTCCAAGAAGCTGAAATCAAAGCAAGAAATGATTTTACCTTGCAAGCTATGCATCAACAATTTGAAAGGTTGAATTTGCAACTCCAAGAGATGAGGGATACCATTGCTGATCAAAATGATACAATAGCTGAACTTAGGAGGGAAAATAATGTTAGACCCCAAGCTAGGAGAAATGTACCCCATGCTCCCATTGTAAATCAAGAAAACCCTATAGATGATTTTAATGATATTGATTTTGATAGGGTGGGAAGAGATAGGAGGGGACAAAGAGGTAGAGTAGAAGATGACAATATAAGTAGTATAAAGATGAAGATGCCATCATTCAAGGGAGCAAGGGACCCAGACTTGTACCTTGATTGGGAGAGAAAGGTTGAAGCCATCTTTGATTGTCACAACTACTCTGAGGGTAAGAAAGTTAAACTTGCTGTTGTTGAGTTTTCTGACTATGCTGCTATTTGGTGGAAAAAGCTTGCTAGGGACAGATTGCAAGAAGGACAAGCACCAGTTGCTACTTGGGCTGAGATGAAGAGGGTGATGAGGAAGAGATTTCGTGCCATCACACTTTCAAAGAGAGCTACAACAACGTCTTCAAACATTGAAGCAAGGGTCCATGTCTGTGGATGAGTACTTTAAGGCTATGGATATGGCTATGATCCAAGCTAATTGTACAGAGGAAGAAGAGGCTACAATGGCTAGGTTTTTAAATGGTTTAAATAAGGAAATAGCTGATGTAGTAGAATTACAACAATATGTAACAATAGATGAGTTAGTTGATTTGTCTGTAAAGATAGAAAATCAAAATAAAAGAAAGCAGACTAGCTCGTGGAAAGGTCGGACAAGCACCATCTCCAAGAAGCCATGGCCATATCATGAGATGAAGAGTTCTTCTAGACCTCAAGAAGACAAGGGTAAAGGTAAATTTGAGAACAAAGAGGGAGGTAAAACCTTTAACCCTAAACCTTTTACACCTTCTAGTTCTATTCAATGTCATAAATGTAAAGGAAGGGGACATATGATGCATGAATGTCCAAGTAGAAGAAACATCATTCTTAGAGAAGATGGAGGATATGAGAGTGAAAAAGGTGAGGGAGAAGAAGAGGGAGATGTGAGTGATGAAGATGATGTAGAACTACCTAATGAGGGCATGATTGGGGTAGTTAGAAGGATTATGACTATCAATTTGGCAAGCAATAGTGAAGAACAAAGGGAGAATATATTCCATACTAGGTGTGGGATAAAGGGAAAAACTTGCTCTATGATCATTGATAGTGGTAGTTGTGCTAATGTGGTGAGTTCATACTTTGTGGAAAAATTGGGACTTGCATGCATGAAACACCCTACTCCATATAGACTCCAATGGTTAAATGATAGTGGTGAACTAAAGGTAAACAAACAGTGCATGATTTCATTTAATGTTGGTAGATATGAGGATGATATTCTTTGTGACATAATACCTATGCAAGCTTGTCATATCTTACTGGGTCGTCCTTGGCAGTATGACAGGAATGTTTTTCATGATGGAAGAAAGAATAGATATTCTCTTGAACTAAATGGCAGGAAATTTACTCTTGCACCTTTATCTCCTTCTCAAGTGTTTGAAGATCAAAAGAGATTAAGAGAAACAATGGGAAAACCAAGGGGAGAGATAAAAAGTGAGCTTGAGGAAAAAGAAAAGAAAGAAGGCCAAGAATTAGAAAAAAAGAGAGATGGCCGAGAGAAAGAGAGAGAGGGCAGCAATTTGAGAGAAGAGATAAAAAAGGGTTTGAATGAAAAAATAGACAGTCTTGGTGAGAGGAAAGAGGTTAAGGAAAGAAAAAAAGAGAGTTTTTATATAAAAACCAAAGAGTGTTTAAATGCAAGAAAAGAGGGGCTGCCCATAATACTACTTACTTACAAAGAGACTTTGATTAATTCTGAGTTGCTAACTTCTTCTTTGCCAAGTAGTATTTCTTCTCTTTTGCAGGATTTTGAAGATGTCTTTCCAGAAGATATTCCTAATGGATTGCCACCTTTACGTGGCATTGAGCATCAAATTGATTTTGTACCTGGATCACAAATCCCAAATAGGCCAGCCTATAGGAGTAATCCAGAAGAGACAAAAGAACTTCAAAGGCAAGTTGAGGAGTTGCTTGAGAAAGGTTTTGTGAGAGAGAGCATGAGCCCTTGCTCGGTTCCCGTCCTATTGGTACCAAAAAAGGATGGAACTTGGAGGATGTGCGTGGATTGTAGAGCAATCAACAAGATTACGGTAAAGTATCGCCACCCTATTCCTCGTCTTGATGACATGTTGGATCAATTACATGGATCCAAAATCTTTTCTAAAATTGATCTAAAAAGTGGTTACCATCAGATTCGAATGAATCCTGGAGATGAATGGAAAACTGCTTTTAAGACCAAATATGGGCTTTATGAGTGGTTAGTTATGCCTTTCGGCTTGACTAATGCACCTAGTACTTTCATGAGATTAATGAATCATGTTTTTAAGGATTTTCATGGAAAATTTGTTGTGGTGTACTTCGATGATATCTTGGTCTTTTCTAACACTTTAGAAGAGCATGTAGAACACCTAAAACAAGTTTTTGAAGTTCTTAGAAAGCAATTTTTATTTGCTAATCTTAAAAAGTGTACTTTTTATGTGGATCGTGTGATTTTCTTGGGTTTTGTAGTTAGTTCTAAAGGAGTTGAGGTTGATGAAGAGAAAATCAAAGCAATAAAAGAATGGCCTAAACCTAAGAGTGTAACTGAAGTTAGGAGTTTTCATGGACTTGCTAGTTTTTATAGGAGGTTTGTGAGAGACTTTAGTACCATTGCTTCTCCTTTAACTGAAGTTATTAAAAAGGATAAGATTTTTAAATGGGGAAAAGAACAAGATGATGCTTTTAACTTGTTGAAAGAAAAGTTATGTTCTGCTCCATTGTTACAATTGCCTGATTTTTCTAAATCTTTTGAAATTGAATGTGATGCTTCGGGCAAAGGAATAGGTGCTGTTTTGATGCAAGATTCTAAACCTATTGCCTACTTTAGTGAAAAGTTAAGTGGAGCCACATTGAACTATTCCACTTATGACAAAGAGCTATATGCTTTGGTAAGGGCTTTAGCCACATGGCAACATTACTTGTGGCCAAGAGAGTTTGTCATTAAAACTGATCATGAATCCTTGAAATACTTGAAGAGTCAAGGTAAGCTTAGTAGAAGGCATGCTAAGTGGGTTGAATTCATTGAAACGTTTCCTTATGTAATTTCTTACAAACAAGGGAAAGAAAATGTTGTTGCTGATGCACTTTCAAGGAGGTATGTCTTAGTTTCTACCCTGACTTCTAAATTAATGGGTTTTGATCAAATCAAGGGACTTTATGCTAATGATGTTGATTTTGGCAAAATTTTTGCAGATTGTAAGTTGAGTCCTTTTGAGAGGTTTAACCTCCAAGATGGCTTTCTCTTTAAGGAAAATAAGTTGTGTATTCCTAATTGCTCTTTACGTGAAGTATTTGTAAGGGAAGCACATTGTGGAGGGCTTATGGGACACTTTGGAGTCCCAAAGACACTAGACATACTGGCCGAAAATTTCTTTTGGCCTGGAATGAGAAAAGATGTTGAAAGAATGTGCGCACAGTGTTTGGAATGTAAACAAGCTAAATCTAAAGTGTTACCACATGGTCTTTACACGCCATTACCTGTTCCTACTTCGCCTTGGATTGATATTTCCATGGATTTTGTGTTAGGTTTGCCTAGAACAAGATATGGTAAGGATAGTATATTTGTTGTGGTAGATAGGTTCTCCAAAATGGCTCATTTTATTCCTTGTTTAAAGACTAATGATGCCTCACATGTTGCTGATCTTTTTGTAAAAGAGGTTGTCAAATTTCATGGTATACCTAGAACTATTGTTAGTGATAGGGATGCTAAGTTTTTGAGCCACTTTTGGCGTGTGTTTTGGGGGAAGTTAGGTACTAAATTGTTGTTTTCTACTTCTTGTCACCCACAAACTGATGGACAAACTGAAGTAGTTAATAGAACCTTAGGAAACATGTTGAGGGCTGTTTTGAAAGGTAAATTAACTTCATGGGAAGATCACTTACCTATGATTGAATTTGCTTACAATAGAACAATCCATTCTTCTACAGGTATGTCTCCTTTTGAGGTTGTTTATGGTTTTAATCCCTTCACTCCCCTTGATTTATTACCATTACAAACTAATGATATTGCTAATCTTGATGGTAGGACAAAGGCTGAGATGATGAAAAAAATTCATGAACAAACAAGGCTTGCAATTGAGAAGAAAAATGAGCAAACTGCCTTGAGAAAGAATAAGGGACGAAAGCAAGTTATTTTTAAACCTGGAGATTTAGTTTGGGTTCACTTTAGAAAGGAGAGATTTCCTTCCAAAAGGAAGTCAAAGTTGCATCCTAGAGGAGATGGCCCATTTCAAGTCCTTGAAAGGATTGGAGACAATGCTTACAAGTTGGACCTTCCTGGTGAGTTCCAAGTAAGTGCCACATTTAATGTTGCTGACTTATCTTTGTTTGATGTAGGATCGAATTCGAGGACGAATTCTTTTCAAGAAGGGGGAATGATAGCATCAAGAACAAGGATATAGTTAAGGACAATGATAGAGATGATAGAGTTTTGGAATTAGCTGGGCAGAATGTTTCAGTTCAAAATCGAGGGTTTAGCCATTTTTGTGAAAACTAGAGCTTGGGAGCTCGGATTTGAGCGAGGTTTTGAGGGATTTTTAGAGATATAAATTGGGTAACAATTCCTTACTCCTTTTTGCTTGTAACCCATTAATTTAAACATGAATTCATCATTTAATTTCGGATTGGAGATGAAAATTGGGGAAAAGTTGGAAGAAAGTTCTTAGACCTAGAATTTAACTTTTGATTGGGAATTTGACCTTAGATTTGGATAATTTTGGTATGCATGAACTCGTGAGAGTGTGATGATTCTGAAAATATAAATTTTACCCGATTCCGAAAAGTGGGCCCGATGGGCATTTTGGTCATTTTACCTAATTTTGCGTATTAACTTAAATTTTTTTCGTAGAATCAGTTACTTGAAGAGTTATTTACATTATAAAATTGAATTGAATAGATTCGGGTCATTTGGAGTCGAGTACTCGTGGCAAGAGCATAGTTTCAGAGTGATTTTGAGCCGGTTCGAGGTAAGTGGCTTGTCTAACCTTGCGTGGGGGACTTTCCCCTTAGGATTGGTATTGTGATAATTGAAATGCCTTATACGTGAGGTGACGAGTGCGTACTTGTGCTAATTATTGAAAATTCGATTTTCATTAAGTAACTTTAATTGTGCTTTCCCTTTCTATTTATTCTACTTGCACTTTTAAACCTGCTGTTAGTTAGAAGAAGCATGTCTAATTGACTTAATTGCTTTATTTGCTTTAACTGCCTTATTTGTATTACGTGAAGCATGTTAGGTTAGAATTGTTTGTGTTACCTTGTTATGAAGTTGAGTTTATTTGAGTATTCCTTGTGCCATTGTTGTGTGTTAAACTTTGGGACTACGGGGCGGCATCCTGGGAGATTCCCTGTACGCATTTACGATTTGAGCTGAAGTGCGGGATACCAAGAGATCCCTAAAATATATTAAGGATACCGAGAGATCCTCTGGATACCAAGAGATCCCTATCATACATTGAGGATACCAAGAGATCCCTAGCATATATTGCGGTTACCGAGAGATCCTCGGGATACCAAGAGATCCTCGGGATACCAAGAGATCCCTATCATACACTAAGGATACCAAGAGATCATCGGGATACCAAGAGATCCCTAACATACATTGAGGATACCGAGAGATCCTCGCAATACCAAGAGATCCCTGGCATATATTGAGGGTAGTAAGAGATCCTTGGGATATTGAGAGATCCCCGGTTATTTCCTTGTGATTGTTTTTGCCTCTGTTTCAGTTATTGAATTCCTTGTTTTTCTGTATTAAATTCTTAATGTTAGTTTTTGACTATACTGCTTATCTTATACTGTCATATCTTATATTTTTATTTTATCTTAGTAGGGTCCTAACCTTCCTCGTCACTACCCGACCGAGGTTAGGCTTGGCTCTTACTGAGTAGCGTTGTGGTGTACTCATGCCCTTTCTGCGCATGTTTTTCATGTGCAGATCCAGGTACCTTGACTCAGACTTACCATCCTTGAGGCGAGGCGACCCTTCGGAGACTTCAAGGTATATCAGCCGCGTCCGCAGACCGAGGAGTTTCTATATTCTCTCTTGTAACTAGTTACAGCCCTTTTGTAGTTACTTGTTTTAGACTATTCTAGAGTTAGAGCACTATGTAATATCCTTAGCTTGTGATTCATGGGTTTCCGGGTTTTGGGAGAGATATATATTGGATTTGAGAGTCATATTTTGTATGCCGAGCGATACTTTTAAAACGCTGTTATATTACATTATTTCTATTTTCTTTTCTTCCACAAGTTTGAGTTATTTTCCGCATTTTAGGCTTACCTAGTCGTAGAGACTAGGTGCCGTCACGACGGTTCCCGAAGAGCGAACCGGGTCGTGACAGCTATGTGCAAAATATATGGTACGTAACGACGGTTAAGTACTAACAATTATAGTTAAATAAAGTGATATGTGCTATTTGTTTATTGGTCGGGTACAAACATTTGGTGCGAATAAGTTTTTTCCTTGCCGTGTTGTACTGTTAGGATAGCTTGGGGATCGTTTTGGTAAAAAAATAGTAATAATTTCAATACTTTGTTAATACTGGAGTTTAGTACTTGCATACTGGTTTGGCCATAGTATTCGCAAATATTTATAAAATATTGGAGAACGGTGTTTGAGGAGTATTTCAAATAATATGATGATTTTTATTCACAAATTTCCAAAAAATAAAATCAAGGGAATTTCATGTTCAAACACTATGTACTATGTATAGAAAATACGATTTTCTTAAAATACCATTCACTTTCCTAAAAGGAAAATTACAAGCGAGAAAAAGAAAGGGGGGAACTTTACATGAAATACCTGGGGTAAAAAATTTCCTACATTCGGTGTTTATACCAAAATAGATGCATGCATATACAGGGGCGGACCCACGCATAGCTAAGGAGGTTCAACTGAACTCGTTTCATCGAAAAATATTGTGTATCTATGTAAATTACAACCAAAGCAGGGTAATTTTATATAAAAATTGTATTTGAACCAACATGACAAATGATTTTCTTCTGCAAAAGTGGTGAAATGGGCTCATATTTTGGACGAGGTCCTGTGTTCGATTCCTGGCTAGTGCTTTTTACATACTGTACTTCTTTTTTGTATAGATAGCAACAAGAATGTGCAAATGGTAGACTTAGTAAAACTGTTTTGCATCAAATTAAATTAACCATACCTTGGCTTGTTGACTTATTACTCCAATGTCTTATATTTTTTAGTTCTCTCTATTTCACTTTAAAATTTGTTGTCTTTAATTAAACTCAACACAACTTATATTGAAGTTTATTTTACTTCAAAAGGTAATTTTAGCTTTCTCCTTCATAAAATTTTCTAAGCCCTTCAAGTATATCTGTTGAAATTATTTATTATTTTTTAATTTAATTTAATTTATGTCAAAATTTTCTTAGTTGTTTTATAATTAAATTTTATTATTTAGTGTATAAGCTCTCTTTCTTTAATTATGGTATTAATTTAGTTTAGTTTGTAATTCTTTTCTTATTGCCTTCTTTTATAAATAAAAATTTGTTACTTATAAAACTAAAAAATAATTTATAATCTCAAATCTCTTGGAGTTAATAATTTTATAGATTGGTCAATATTATTTTTTTGTTAAAGTATAGCAAAATTTTAAATTAGCTAAATTTAAATTTGTTAAATTTTAATAAGCAAAAATTTGTTACAACTTAAGATGATTTCATTTTAAGATTACGCTATGAACAAAAAGGATAAAAAATGGTTTCCCGCTTATATTAGGAGGGTGTTTGGATTGGCTTTTAAGCTGGTCAAATCAACTTTCAAGCTCTTTTAACCTTTTTTCCAGTGTTTGACAAAGTCAAAAAGTGCTTAAAATAAGTTTAAAACTGCTTAAAACAAGGTAAAAGTTAGGCAACCCCAACTTATTACTTTTTGACTTAAAAGTTATTTCTAATAAAAAACCATTTTTTAAGCCAATCCAAACGGGCTCTAGTTATGATTGTTTCCAACTGAACCCGCTTGCATAAAATCTTGGGTCCGCCACTTTGCATATGTTTGCACATATACTTCCATCAACCCATGGCTAATAAATATAGATATTCTGGCCTCCTTAAATCAGTTAGTCTTGCTAAGTTGATACAGTTTAAAATTAACATGTATTTTTCAATCCCAGTTCGTGGTGATATTAATTAATTGATGAAAAACAGAGTTGAGAACGAATTTTAAAGTGCCAATGACCTATGATTTTCCCTTTTAAAGATCAATAACTAGCGTGAGCTTGTTCCTATGTTAAACACAATTCTCCTCAAGCTATTCCATCTGGCAAAACTACATGTCATGAAAGTTACTTCATGGATCCATTACTCCCCCATGAACTCAGGTAATTGATGTACTTTCATGATTTAAATTTAACAAAACAAGACTAATATTTAAAGTTCTTAAATCTTATTTCATAATTGAATATTGGAAAAGCACAATTTTGCCATTTGTAAGACTTTTGGTCTAATACTATCCCCTCTCGCTCCCGTCTGGAAAAAGTCTCGTTATTTCCCATGACCTCTATTAATCTATGATAATTTTAAACCATAATAAAAATTAAAGGATAAATTTAAACCAGATTTGGACAGGTGGCGTGCACTCAGTTTTTGTTGAAGCTCCATTTATAATAACGGTAATATGAGATGATTGCTAATGATAAAAGTATGAATTGACCAAAAAGTTAATGAAGGTCAAAATTGAGTAATTTCGAATAGTATAATGACTAATTTGGACCTTTTTCCTTTTATGTCTGGTAAAGTTTTTATAATTATCAATGTTAGTATAAGAATACTGAGTTCATGATAAATGTAAATTGTTTGTATCAATGCTGCTTCTTCGATTTTACGAATAGCTTTATGTTCTTGTACTACTTGTAATATTAATTTGGATTCACGTCTACAAAATGCGAATATGGGGTCTAATTATTTCGTCATAGTTCTATTTTTATCCTTTGACGTGAGACCTTTACATGCATTTCTAGGAGGGTAAAGGGTTAACATGACCTTTACTGCTATTTTTATTAAATTGCAATAGGTAACTCCTAAAAAATAATCGTCGTACATATAATAGACCAAGTATTGTTTGTCCTATATATTCTCCAAATAGAAATTCTATTATTAGTTATCGTATATCAATCCGTGTTAGTAATCTGTCTTTGTGAATTAATTCTGAAAAAAAAAACAGAATATTATATAAACAGAAAATGTAAAGAAACAAAAATCAATTCGAGCGTTTCCTTAATGAATTTAATCCTCTCCTAGTGCCCAAGGTTATGAATTATTTCCTCTCAGGATAGAACGAATTACATACTGGTGTAGTGGTACTTCAAACCCCAGTGTTTCAGCGAACACAAAGTTCGATAGTAAATCACACTTACTGTTGTTTTGTTTGATGTTAAAAGTATGCAGAAGAAGGAGGAGAAACTCAGAAAATCGTATGGAAATTCTAAGCTGAATAGACTTGTATTTATAGCCAAAGTTGGGCTGAAATCTGAAGAGGTGCAACTCTTCAGGATGACTGTTTATGCAAAACGGTCATAACATAAATGGCTCTTTACTCAACAATAAAGAGGGAAAATTGAATAGGGTAGTTTAATTTTCAGTTACACAACTGAAAAACGGATTGGATTTAATATTAATATTTATTTTAATATTAATATTCTGTTATTAAAACGAATATTTAATAACATTTATTTTAGTATTTTACTATACTATTAACAAATAAATTTGGTCCGAAGCCGAAGCCGAACGACGACAACAGAGCGAGACTTGCCTTCTTCTTAACTCTTTAAGAGCTAGAAGAAGAGCAATTGCTTATATACCCATAAAAAAACCTCTTCCTCTTCTAATATGGGACAATGTCCCTTTGCCAAGGGGGGAAACTTGAAATTTCATTTTCCTCCATTTCCCATTCATCCTATTTTAAGCCTTATTATTCTTAAAATCCCCAACAATCCGTGCATTACAATCCTTATATAACTAACCAATCAACCAGACAATCCACTAGGGTATGCAAAGACTGCAATACCAGAGATAATAATTAGTTTTATTAGTGTACATGCATAAAAATTCTTTTAATAAAAAACATGAAGAACATGAATTCTAAGTATACAATAGTATCAGTATTTTATTCTATTAATAAAAGATTTTATTTGTATTTAGCAAAGCAAGGCACCTCGTTTTAAGATAATACAATTTCTTTTAAGGTTTTGGAGCGTATAAATACAAACAACATATATTTACATTATACATTTTATTTTTGTTAGATAGTACATAAAGTTTATATAAGGTATATGAATATATTTATAGGGGTGATAATAATAATGAGCAAATGTTACATTAATAAAACACAGAGATCTATGTGAAATCAAAGATCATGCAATGCCATTTTCAAAGAGTATTCCCTTAAGTTTGGCCTTTTGGATCAAAGTCATCCTTATTCTTTAACTTGGAGCATTTAATAGTCTTCGCATATGAAAAAAAATGGAGCAATTTTAGTCCTAATCTAACCGAGATGTTAAACACTAACAGAGCCTAAACTGACCCACCGATTCTTTCACCCATCCAAACAATCTGCCCCAACTTTCTTTCAAAACTAAAACAGTCGATAATTACAACCTTAATTGAAATCCCTTTATGCTTTCTTGGTACAAATCAGAATCATCCTTATACTGCAGTTATTTCGAACTTTTGTTAGTCTTGGTGTCTTCCTAAATAGCTGAAGAATAGACATTGATGATGAGGCATGATAGTCTTTTTCATGATGAGAAATTTGTCTTTTTCTTTTTTTAGTTTAAAGTTACAATTAACAAAAGAGAATTGCTGGAAATTTGTGAAGTTATCTTTTTTTTTTTTTTTTGGATTGAAGCAAATAGTGTGTAGTAACAAATGGAAATTTAATTAATTTTTCATATTACATTTTGAACCTTTTAGACAAGCAATCTATCGGCAGGGATAAGTGAGACTAGAAAATTTTCAACCAATACACACCTAAGTGTAGTTACTAGAGTGGCAAACGGGGGTCGGATCGAAAACGGGGTAATGTAAAAACGAATAAAATATTCGCCTCGAATAATATTTAATATGAATAAAAAATGGGTTAACCGGCGGATAAAATGGATAACCATATTATCCGTTCATGGCTTCACATTAGCCTCTAGCTCTGATATGAATTTGCTGCCATTTGCAACACACGAGCATTACTGAAAATACTTCCCAACAGTTTGTAATATAGTTCCTAGCTTCATGGTTCACATATTTATAGCAAGCTTTTTTATTATATACAGTACTAATATTTTATAGCAAGTTTAACAATATTAAAACTTGTGACTTCTATTTTTCTTTTGACACTGAAAGTAACAGAAGATGAGCTTAAGAGAAAACTGCAAAAGTAGCAGAAGATGAGCTTAAGACTTGGAATTATCTATGTGTCAGCTCTTTAGAATCACTCATAAATTATCAACATGCAACTAGAGCAAAACCAGTAAATCAGAACTCTTTCTTTTGACAATAAAAATAGCAGCAAATGAGCAACATACATTGAAATGCACCAGCAAAATACATTGACATGCACCAGCAAAATACGTACGTCAAAATGTACCAGCAGAATACATTTTAACACACCAGCAAAATGATAATGTCCATCGAAGAAGTATTAGGCATGTGCCTAATAAAAGTTTTTTTGGTTTGGTAGTCAACCTTGCTGAATTAGTTTGGTTTGGTAGCCAACCTTGTTGAATTAGTTTGGTTTGGTAGCCAACCTTGTTGAATTTCTTTGGTTTGGTAGCCAACTTTGTTGAATTGTGAAAAGTGTGTGTAAATTGTCAAATATTGTAGGCTTTAGAGAGTGAAGCTTTGGCTATAAAAGGAGAGCTTCAACTCTCATTTCTTCACACCAACAAAGAGAGAAAGAAAGAGTGAGGTTTCACAGACAAAGTATAAGAAAATAGTCTGTGAGGAAAATAGAGAGTGAGCGATATTGTAGTGAGGTGGGAATATCAAAAGAGGGTTATTTCTTTTGAGTGTTGTAGTGGTCTTTGGAGTATTTTACTCCGACCTACAAAGTGTAAAATTCCTTATTATAGTGATATCAGTTGCTCCTCTCGGGGCCGTGGTTTTTTGCCTTATTAAAAGGGTTTTCCACGTAAAAATCTTGGTGTCGTTGTTACTCTTTTATTCTTGTTAATTACCATATCTCGGTGCTACATTATTATTCCGCTTTTATTACCGTGAACATTATTTCTGTGGGGGTTTATTCCCAACAAAATGGGTTGTGGCTGCAGTGAGGCCGCTGCGACCGCACTAAATCCACCGCGGTCCGCATTGCCTTAGGCTCCAAAAGTGCACCTCTCTGATTCTGCTCACTGCGGACCGCACTAAATGGATTGCGGCCGCAGTGGATCTGTTTTAACTGTGCTTGGACTTGTTCTTGGTACTTGTGCATGTTTCACTCTTTTTTGAGCTGGTTTTGACTATTTGTCACCTTTTTGACCAAACCCTGCACCAAAATATAACATGTAAGCCTTTGGGACTATTTTGTACACATTTTTAATCAAAACTCAAGTAAAAAGGAGGGTAAAATGGACTAGAATCCCTAGTTATCATGGACCTTCAAATTACATTCCAAACACGCTCCTAAGTCCAAAATCACCTAATGGAGCTATCCGAATCATCAGAATTCACATTTGAGACCTTCTATATGTTAACATTCGGTTAACTTCTCCAACTTAAGCTTACTCAAAAGAGACTAAGTGTCTCATTCTACTCTAAGATCACTCCGAACACAACACAACCAACACGACATGATGAAATACAGTTGAACAACACACAAAGAAGCAGATATGGGGGAAACTGAGCAGTAACTCATAAAACGATCAGTCGGGTCGTTACATCCTCCCCCTCTTAAACAAACGTTCGTCCTCGAACGAGTTAAGAAACATACCTGAAACATCAAATAGGTAAGGATATCTGCTCCGTATCTCTCCCAGGTAGCCTCCTCCACGGGCCGACCTCTCCACTGCACTTTCACTGAAGCTATATCCTTTGATCTCAACTTTCAGACCTGTCGCTCCAAAATAGCCACTGACTCCACATAATAAGTCAAATTATCATCTAACTGAACCGTACTGAAATCCAAAACATGAGACGGATTGCCAATATACTTCTAGAGCATAGAAACATGAAATACCGGATGCACACTCGACAAGCTAGGTGGTAAAACAAGCTCATAAGCCACCTCTCCAATCCTCCGAAGTACCTGAAAAGGCCTAATAAACCGAGGACTTAATTTACCCTTCTTTCCAAACATCATAACACCCTTAATGGGTGAGACCTTCAGTAGAACCTTCTCCCCAACCATGTAAGACACATCACGGACCTTCCTGTTAGCATAACTCTTTTGTCTCGACTGCGTTGTATGAAGCCGCTCCTGAATCACTTTCACTTTGTCCAAAGCATCCTGCACCAAGTTTGTACCCAAAAGCCTAGCCTCGCCCGATTCAAACCAACCAACTGGAGATCTACACTGCCTCCCATATAAAGCCTCATATGGAGCCATCTGAATACTCGACTGATAACTGTTGTTATATGCAAACTCTGCGAGCGGTAGAAACTAATCCATGAACCCCCAAAATCAATGACAAAAATGCGCAACATGTCCTCTAATATCTGAATAGTGCGCTCGGACTGCCCGTCTGCCTGAGGGTGAAAAGTTGTGCTCAACTCAACCTGAGTACCCAACTCTCGTTGCATGACCCTCCAAAACTGCAAAGTGAACTGAGTACCTCTATCTGAAATGATGGAAACTGGGATACCATGCAAGCGAACAATCTCTCGGATACAATCTATGCCAACCGCTCTGAAGAATAGGTAGTACACATAGGAATGAAGTGCGCAGACTTTGTCAGCCAATCTACAATCACCCAAATAACATCGAACTTCTTCAAAGTCTCTGGGAGTCCAACTTTAAAATCCATGGTGATCCGCTCCCACTTCCACTCTAGAATATCTATCTGCTGAAGCAAGCCACCCGGTCTCTGATGCTCATATTTCACCTGCTGACAATTGAGACACCGAGCTATAAATCCCACAATATCCTTCTTCATTCTTCTCCACCAATAATGTTGTCTCAAATCCTGATACATCTTCATGACACCCGGATGGATGGAATATCGCGAGCTATAGGCCTCCTCCAGAATCAACGCCCGAAGCCCATCTACATTGGGCACACATATCCGGCCCTACATGCTCAATACCCCCATCATCACGAATAGTCATATCTCTGGCATCGTTGTGATGAACTCTGTCCTTGAGGACAAGCAAATGAGGATCATCATACTAGCGCTCTCTGATGCGATCAAACAAGGAAGACCGAGAAACCATATAAACTAGGACCCGACTAGGCTCCAAAATATTCAACCTCACAAACCGATTGGCCAAGGCCTGAACATCAACTGCGAGAGGTCTCTCCTCAATAGGAGTATATGCCAAACTGCCCATACTCACTGCCTTCCTACTCAAAGTATCAACCACTATGTTGGCCTTCCCCGGATGGTACAAAATAGTAATATCATAATCCTTTAGCAGCTCCAACCATCTTCGCTGCCTCAAATTGAGATTCTTCTGCTTGAACAAGTGCTGAAGGCTACGATGATCAGTAAACACCTCACAAGACACACCGTACAGATAATGCATCCAAATCTTCAATGCGTGAACAATGGCAGCTAACTCTAGATCATGAACTGGGTAGTTCTTCTCATGGGGCTTCAACTGACGAGAAGCATAAGCAATCACTCTACCCTCCTGTATCAACACACACCTAATACTAACTCTCGAAGCATCATAATACACTATTTATGAACCTGAAGCTGATGGCAAAACTAACACGGGAGTTGTGGTCAAGGCAGTCTTGAGCTTCTGAAAGCTCGCCTCACACTTATCCGACCACCTGAATGGAGCACCCTTTTGAGTCAATTTGGTCAATAGTGATGCTATAGTCGAAAATCCCGGAACAAACCGATGGTAATAACCTGCCAAACCAAGAAAGCTACGAATCTCTATAGTTGAGGACGATCTGGGCCAACTCTGGACCGCCTCTATATTCTTCGGATCAACCTGAATACCCTCACTGGACACCACGTGCCCTAAGAAAGCCACTGAACTGAGCCAAAACTCGCACTTGGAGAACTTTGCATAGAGCTCCTCATCCCTCAACCGCTGCAATACCACTCTCAAATGCTCCGCGTGCTCCTCCTGACTACGCGAGTATACCAGAATATTATCAATGAATACAATAACAAACGAGTCGAGCTAAGGTCGAAACACGCTGTTCATCAAATGGATGAACGCCGCTAGGGCATTGGTCAGCCCAAAAGAAATCACAAGGAACTCATAATGACTATATCAGGTCCTGAAAGTCGTCTTAAGAATATCCAAGTCCCTGATCTTCAACTGGTGATACCCTGAACGGAGATCAATCTTGGAGAACACTTTCGCTCCCTGAAGCTGGTCAAATAAATCATCAATACGAGGCAAGGGATACTTGTTCTTAATTGTGACCTTGTTCAACTGCCTGTAGTTAATGCACATCCTCACAGTACCATCCTTCTTCTTCACGAATAGAATAGGCGCACCCCACAATGACACACTAGGTCGAATAAACCCCTTATCAAGGAGTTCTTGAAGCTGCTCCTTCAGCTCCTTCAACTCTGCTGGTACCATGCGATACGATGGAATAGAAATGGGTTGAGTGCCCGGCACCAAATCAATACTAAAGTAATATCCCTGTCCGATGGCAGCTCGGCAGGTCTACAAGAAACACATCCTGAAAGTCCCTCACTACCGGGGCTGAATCAATGGTAGGAGTCTCTACACTGACATCTCTCACGAAAGCTAAGTATGAAAGACAACCTTTTCCCAACCATCCGCTAGGCCTTCAGAAATGAAATCACCCTACTGGGAACAAAATCAGTCGAACCTCGCCACTTAATCTGTGGCACACCCGGTATAGCCAACTTTAATGTCTTAGCATAAAAGTCCAAAATATCACGACACGTAGATAACCAGTCCATGCCTAATATCACATCAAAGTCCACTATACAAAGCAACAAAAGGTCCACTCGGGTCTCCAAACCCCCAATAGTCACCACACACAACCGATATACACGGTCTACAACAACAGTATCGCCCACTGGAGTAGATACACGAACAAATGAAACAAGAGAGTCACGAGGCATATCTAAATAACGGGCAAAATATTATGACACATATGAAAAAGTGGAACCAGGATCAAATAACACCAAGGCATCTCTGTGGAAAACTGAGACAATAACTATGATTACAGCATTTGAAGCAATAACATAGTATCTAGATGGGAGTGTATAGAAACGGGCCTGACCACCACCTGATCGACCTCCCCCTCTGTGGCGACCTCTAGCTGACTGTCCTCCACCCCTAGCTGGGTGGGTGGGTGGTGAAATAACTGGTGCTGAAGTCGATGGCTGACTCCTTTGATGAGACGAACCCCCAAGACGACGAGGACACTATCTCCACATATTCCCCAACTCTCCACACTTATAACAACCCCCTGGTAATGGAGACGGGGACTGGAGGGAACCCTTAGCACCGAGATGACTAGCAGAAGAACCTGGCATAAAAGAGCCCTGAACTGATGGAGCACGGGATGAACTCTGGGATGGAAGGGCACTAAGTTAGGAATGACCCTGATGATAATTGTGAGAACCATGGCCTGATGATGCCCCACGATAAACTGGGCGAGCTGATTGAGCATGCCTAAATGGACGACCTCTGACGTGTTGAAACTAACCCCCATAAGGAGTACCACTGAATCCACCCTGACCAATAGGCCTCTTAGCCTCCCTCTCAACCCACTCCCGACCATGAACCATCTCAATCTGTTAGGCTATGTCAACAACCTCATCAAAGGTAGCACCAGATGTACTCTCTCTGGTCATGAGCAACCGAAGCTGAAAACCGAGGCCATTTATAAACCTTATGATCCTCTCCCGGTCTGTGGGAACTAACCAAACTGCATGACGAGCCAGCTCGGAGAACCGCATCTTATACTGTGTAACAGATCTATCAGCTTGACGAAACTGCTTGAACTACCTGCGCAGCTCTTCTCAGCGAGACTCAGGTACAAACTTCTCCAGGAAGAGAACGTAGAACTGCTGCTAAGAAAAGGGCATTGCGCCAACTGGCCTACGCCTCTCGTAAGCCTCCCACTAACTAAGTGCAGCCTCGGAGAACTGGAAAGTAGTGAATGAGACCCCAGTGGTCTCCAAAATACCTGCAGTTCGAAGCATCCTCTGAGACTTATCCAAGAAACCCTATGCATCCTCACCCTCAGCACCACTAAATAACGAGGCTGAAGTCTACCAAACATCTCCAATTTTCATTGCTCGTCCTCTGGCATAATAGGAGCTACATAGTCATGAAAAGCTGCAATTGGCTGGGCTGGAGGTGCCCCGATGTCTGAAGTCCCTGCACGACCTGCTCAGGTGTGTTAGCGGCGGGAGTCTGAGTGCCTCCCCCGGCCTGAGAAGTAGTTACGGCCGTAGTAACTGCGACTGCCTAATCCAGGCCAGTGCACACTAATAGAATCTGGGTCAGGGCCTCCTGAAGGCCGAGGATAACAATAGGCACAACCGGTTCCTAAGCTAGTACTGCTGGGGCGTCCACAACTAGGACATGATCATGAACTGGGGCAGCTGGAGGATCTGCAGGTGCTGCCCTAGCTGCTGTGCGGGATACACCCCTGCCCCTACCACGGCCTCGACCGCGTCCTCGGCCTTTAGTGGCCTAAACTGGTAGTATTGGTGGTCGTCTGTCCTGATCGGTAGCACGTGTCCTCACCATCTGTTAGAGAATAGAATAATAGAAGTTTAGTTACCAGAATCAACAGTTTCGCACAACAGGAATTCAAGAATGTGAATTTTTCCTAATGGTTCTACAACCTCCCGAAGATAAGTACAGACGTCTTTGCACCAATCCGCGAAACTATATTAAACATGCTCATGACTCGTGAGACCTATATAACCTAGGCTGTGATACCAACTTGTCACGACCTTAAAACCGACCCAGTCGTGATGGCGCCTATCGTGAAACTAGGTCAGCCGACACAAATCCCAAATCATACCATTATTCCATAAAAGTCATTATTTTTTTAGCCATTAATTAACAAAATCTCATAATATAAGTCTAAATAACTAGTATGAAAATATAACACAAGCTCGACATCAGGGTGTCACAAGTCACAAGCAACTACAAGATCTGTCTAAGTATAATAAAGGCTAACAAAGTCTGGAAGACAATACTAATATAATCTAGGGAAGATATGAGGGAGAAGAACAGGGCTGTGAACGCCATGCAGCTACCTTGTCAACTCCAAGACCTGCTGAATGAACGATCAACGCTTGCTATTAAGACCCGTAACTCCTGGATCTGCACACAAGGTGCATTGAGTAATGTTAGTACGCCAACTCAGTAAATAATAAAAGTAAATGATAGCTGAGCAGTAAAAAACAGATAATTTCACGTCATAACACTACGGCAAATACAATACATTTCCAAAGCAATGGAGAAATCAGTTATCTCGTAAAACAAACTCAGTTTCAGTAAAAACCTTTCCTTTTAAAAACATCTTTCAATAGTTTCAAACAAGTGATGAAACAATGAGTAAAAATGATAGAAATGTAAACAGCCCTTCGGGCAATACATGTACCATAAACCGTCCCTCGGGAAAAATATCAACAGAACCAGCCCCTCAGGCTACCTCACAATAACTCGTAATCAGCCCCTCGGGCAACAACATAGGTCAGAAATAGCCCCTCGGGCAACATCACATCACTCACACTGGGTACCCACGCTCACTGGGGTGTTCAGACTCCGAAGGGGCTCCTACAACCCAACCACTATCACAAGCCATCTCGTGGCATAATAAATCAGGCCCTCGGCCTCTCATATATCACAAAAGCAGTACAACACGCTTCGGTGTGCAGCCTGATCCCATGATATCCTTATAACACAGGCCCTCGGCCTTACTCAGTCAGAAATCTCTCAAGCCAGTAGGGCTAAGGGTCCAAACAATTTGCACGAGTGTAGATATTAAACCAAAAAAGTGAGGAAACAGTAGTAAAAAGCCCCTAAGGGTCCAATCAGTTGGCACGAGGCCCAAATATGGCATTCAGCCCAAAACATAGTAGTATTTTCCAAAATGCAATAGTATTAAATAGTTTTCAATCAAATACGCGACTTAATAGTCGTACGGGATGGAACAAGTCACAATCCCCAACAGTGCACGGCCCCACGCTCTTCATCGAGCGTGTGTGTCACCTCAAAGTAGTGAAACGATGTGAAATCTGGGGTTTCATACTATCAGGACAACATTTACAATCATTACTTACCTCAAACCGGTCCAAACTCTAGCCCGTGATGCCTTTGCCTCTCGACTCGGCCTCCAAATGCTCCAAATCTAACAAAAATTAGTATCATAACATTAATACGCGCTAAAGGAACAAAGCCCAAGCGAAAATAATCAAATTAACTCAAAAATTCCGAAATTGGCCAAACCCGACCCCTGGGTCCACATCTTGGAATTCGATAAAAATCACATCACTAGAATCCTTATCCTCTCACGAGTCTATACATATCAAAATCACCAAAATCGGACCTCAAATGTTCCCTCAAATCCCTAATCAAAGCTCTCCAAAACTCAAGCCCTTGCCTTCAATTTTAACCCTTGAATCTCAATAATTTCATGTCTAATCAGTTAGAAATCACCATAGAATCCAGTATTGAGTTGAAAAACCTTACCTCCAAGTGTTACCCCTCGAATCCCTCTTCAATTCTCTCAAAAAGCTCAAAGTCCGAATACAAATGGTGGAAAATGACAAAATTTTGCGAAGGCAAGAATTTATATGTTCTGCCAAGGGGTTCTGCTTCTGCGGTCCAAATACCGCACCTGCGACCCCCGCACCTGCGAAAAAACGTCTGCATCTGCGGAACTTCACTTAAACCCTTTATCCACACCTACAATCAATACACCCCACCTGCGGGCTCACAGATGCGACTCACCTTCCGCATCTATAATGCATCCCCAGCCAACCAACTTCCGCTCCTGCGATCAAACTGCCGCTTCTGTGGCTCGCACATGTGGTCCCCAATCCGCAGGTGCGGTTATGACAGAAATACAGCAGCTTCAGCGGCAACTCCATTTTCCAACTCTCCGATAACCCGTCAAAATCATCCCGAGGCCCCGGGGACCTCAACTACACCTACCAACAAGTCATATACCACTATCCAAACTTGTTCCAACCCTAGGAATACTCAAAACAATGTCGAAACATCAAATCACCCTCGGATTCAAGCTTAAGGATTCCAAAACTTCTGAATCCCGCAAACTATGCAAAAACTTATCAAACCTCATCCGAATTACCTAAAATTTTGCACACACGTCACAAATGACACAATAGACCTACTCCAATTCCCGATATTCCAATCCGACCCTGATATCAATATTTCCACTGCTGACCGAAAAATGCCAAAATTCTAATTTCACCAATTCAAACCTAAATCTACTGTGGACCTCCGAATTACATTCCGAACATGCTCCTAAGTCAGAAATACCTAACGGAGCTATCTGAACCATCAGAATTCACATCTGAGACCTTCTACACATAAGTCAACATCCGGTTGACTTTTCCAACATAAGCTTACTCAAAAGAGACTAAGTGTCTCATTCCACTCTAAGATCACTCCGAACACAACACGACATGATGAAATACAGCTGAACAACACACAAGGAAGCAGAAATGGGGGAAACGGAGCGGTAACACATGAAACGACCGGCCGGGTCGTTACAAGATTCAACTAAGAAGAATAGATCTAGTATTCAGTGACTTATTGCTTCATGTCGATATAAAAGATGATTTGGTTCTTCTAGAACACTTGGTTATCAACCCCAATGATAATAATAGTGCATTTAATAAGGAAAATATTTCCATCATCAGATTAAAATGCAATTTGTGCAAATTGCATGATAGAAATTAAAAAAATAATCTTAGCTAGTAGAAATGAATATGTTGATTAGCTAAATAAAATGTTGATTAAAAATTGTGTGGTAAAAATAAAATATTTTTTAATTTTTGACTTAGCAGAAGATGATACCAACAATTACTACCTAGAAGAATACTTAAATACTTTAATACCAAATGGCCTTCTGCCATGCATATTTGTTGTCAATTTATTCTTACATATGTTAGAGTCACCGTATATATAGTAGACTAAGTTAAAATTGATCTTCCATTGCATACAGGTTGATTATGAAGAAAAATATGTCTGTCATGCTACTGAAAAATTTTGATCCGCCAAATAGTGTGATGACCTGGGTCATCACTTGTTTTAAAATGAATTCTGCATTCTGAGGCCTTAAAAAACCCTCTTTTGGTATCACCTCGATTTGCGTGCGCAGTCCGGTCGCGTATCCAAAAAGCCATTATGTGAAAATCTGTGAAAATGATGAATTTTGACTGTAAAATGGATTTAAGTTGACTTCGGTCAACATTTTGGGTAAACGGACCCGGGCCATGATTTGACTGTCCCGGAGGGTCCATGAAAAATATGGGACTTGGGTGTGTGCTCGGAATCAAATTCCGAGGTTCCAAGCCCGAGAATGAATTTTTAAAGAAAATTGTTTTCTGAAAATTATTATGAGTTTTGGAAATGAAATGCATTTAGAATTTGATGGTATCGGGTCCATATTTTGGTTTCGGAGCCCGGTACAGGTTTTATATATGATTTAAGATGAGACTGTGAAATTTGGTAAGAAACGGAAGTCGTTTGAGGTGATTCGGACCCGTAGTTGTGAGAATTGATACTTTGAAAGTGTTGAGATTTTTCTTAGATTTCTATGCTAAATTCGTTGTTTAAGAGCTTATTTTGGCGATTTAATCGCACGGATAAGTTCATATGATATTTTTGAGTTAGTATGTATGTTTGGTTTGGAACCCCGAGGGCTCGGGTGAGTTTCTGATAGGTCTCGGAAGGTTTTTGAACTCATAAAAGTTGCAGGTTTTTCAGTTTCTGGTGTTCTGGTATGTTCTTCTTCGTGTTCGCGGAAGGACTTTCGCGAACGCGAAGGGTTAGTCAGGCTGACAGAAATCTCCTTCTACACGAACGCGAGACACAGGAAGCGAACGCGAAGCTTTGGGGGTGTTTCCCTTCGCGAACGCGGACCTGCTATCGCGAACACGAAGGCCTTTGGGACTGGGCAGGGGGAAGGGAACCTTGTGCTACGCGAACGCGGTCACTGGCCCGCGAACACGAAGGCTCTAAGAGTTGAAGCTCCGCGAACGCGAGCCGACGAACGCGAATGGGAAGGTCACCTAAGCCTGACCCATCGCTGACGCGACAGGCCTATCGCGAACGCGATGAAGGCCTGTCCAGTGATTTTAAAACAGAAGCCAAAACGGGACTTAACCAAAATTTCATAACTTCTTCTTCCAAATTCCAAATTGGGCGATTTTTGAAAGAGAACTTCACTACAGATCCATAGGTATATAATATTAGACTCATTTTCTTCTATTTCCATTAATACCCATTAGATTTCTAGGCCTAAATCATGTTCTTAATGGTTGAAAATTAGGGATTTGGGTAAAGTTAGGGCTTTTTGCATAATTGGGATTTAGAACTCATTTTGGCGTCGAATTTTGGAACTAATTACATATTCGGGCTCGTAGGTGAATGGATGATCGGGTTTTGGTCCGAACCTCATGTTTTGACCAAGCGGGCCCGGGGTTAATTTTTGACTTTTTGGAAAGAATGATGGGAAATCTTTAATTAAGCATTGAAATCGGATTGTTTAGCGTTTATTGATGTTGTTCAATCAATTTGGACTAGATACGAGTTGTTTGGAGGTGAATTCTAAAGGAAAAGCGGTGTTTGAGGCTTGAGTTGGCCGTGAAAGTTCGAGGTAAGTGTTTGGTCTAACCTTAGCTTAAGGGATTAGGAGTTGAGTCCTATTTGCTACATGTTACTTGTTGAGTACGACGTATAGGCATGGTGACGAGTATCTATACGTTGGTGTCAAGCATGAGCGTGAGTCTTAAATTGAAATTGTTGTGTTCTGAATAAATACTATGAATGCCTAATTTGTTAAATCTCTGAGTTGAACAAGGATTATGATTATCCACGTGGAAATTACTTATGATTGAGTATTGGTATTAGTTGAGGTAGTTAGATGTTGGAACAAGTTTGGGTATAGCGGATTTTCCCTTGCCGGGACGTATTTACTTACACCGTCGATTCCCTTGCCGGGATAGTGTTGTTTCTTTATTGATCCCTTGCCGGGACTCTTGTTGTGATTTGTGTTGAACTGTATATGTGGATCGGGTTGTGCGCCGCAACAATATTATATTTGGATCGGGTTGCACGCCGCAACAATATTATATTTGGATCGTGTTGCATGCCGCAACATTAGTATATTTTGATCGGGTTGCATGCCGCAACATTAGTATATTTGGATCAGGTTGCACGCCGCAACAAAGTTATTATGTATTGGAATCGGTTGCGCGCCGCAACAATTGATAATACGAAATGTTCATAGATTGTTTACGGGTTCCTTATTGTTTTGCTGGAAATTCTAAATTGTTCTTATGCTTTTCTCTTAAATTACTGTTGGTACTGATATTCCCCCATGGTATGTACCCTATATCCCATCTTTACTTATTTATTCTTGCTTTATTTTCCGCTGCATATTATATAACTGCACAGGTTTATTTGGTAGGCTGGTCCTAGCCTCGTCACTACTTCACCGGGGTTAGGCCAGGCACTTACCAGCACATGGGGTCGGTTGTGCTGATACTACACTCTGCACTATGTGCAGATCCCGAAGTAACAACTTTTGGACCATAGCATTGGGTGGTTGCCTTCAGTCCAGCTAGAGATCCCGAGGTAGTCCTGCAGGCATTCGCAGGCTCGGCGTTCTCTTCTATCTTTATATGTATTCTGTTTTCATTTGCTTCCGAGACAGATTGTACTTTCTTTTCAGACATTTGTATGTAGTATTCATAGGCAGTCCATGATATTGTGACACCGGATTTCGGGTAGAGATGTATGTTGGCATTGTCGTACTGTTTATGGTTAATTTATCAGATTAAGTCTTCCGCTTGTATCTATTTATCGTTAATATTTCACTGTTAATCACATGTTAGTTTAAATTGTCAAAAAGGCTAAATAAAAGAGTTAGGGATTCTATATTACGCAGCTTTCCTAGCTTTCACGAGTAGGCACCATCACGACTCCCGAGGGTGGGCAATCCGTCTCGTGACAAATAGCTTATGTAATAGCATACAAATGGTATATAGAACTTTTGACAATAACGTCATACATGCAAAAATTATGATATTGGGCAATACTTCTAAGTATATTTTTATCCCTGAATGCAACTTTTATCTTCCGAAACTAAAGAATAACCTTTTAAATTTGTGTGAAAATAATTTTCAGTATGTTTATGTTTTGCAATTATAATGATAAATAAAGCACAAGGACAAACATCCTAAATATTGGGCTATATTTACCCCAATATATTTTCTTATACGAACAACTATGTATTGCACTTTCAAGAGGGATATCAATATCCACAACAAGAGTTCTGGTTATGGCAGAACAACCAAAGCATTAGAAGGAAACATACACCAAAAGAACATCTTCTTCAAAGAAGTGTTCGGTAAGATACCAGCATATTAAATACTTTTAAACTATAATACATAATTATCAAACTAATATGACTAAATTGATCGTTTATGTAAGTTCTGACGATGTCTGTTCAATTTGAATTCACGTATTATATTAATGTTGTTATAAATATAATTTTATTTATGGTGAATGTCTATATTTTAGAGAGATCTTAGGGTTTGTTACTTGGTGGCTAAGCCACTTTTTTCCTATAAATAGAGGGGTTCTATTCTATTGTAATTCATCCCAAATCAATAAGAATTTTCTCTCCCTACTTTTCTCTGCTATACTCTTCTTCTTATTTTATTGTTTTATAACACATTATCAGTACGAGACTCTAACCAATTGAGTAAAAGTTTTGGGATTGAGAATAATGATTGCCAATTATTCCATGAACTTCCTTCATGATTAAATTCTGGATTTAAGGTAAGTATTTTACTTTATTTTTCTCTTTTAAATTCTTGACATTCTATAATTTGATTTTAAATACAAGCAAAGATGATAAATTTTGATTGTAATTCTAATGGAGTTTGAAAGAAATTATAACCACCTAAAGTGGTAAAACTTCTATGCCTTACCATGGTCAAATTCATGTATGATTGTGGGCAAAGAATTGAAAATCCGTTCCATTGAATTTTCTCCATTCTCATTCCTTTAAGAGAATGTGATAGCAATATGTGATAAGTCTAAAAGAAGACAAAATTATTACTATGAATGTATCAATGAATGTGGACGTGACAATAGACGAAATTATAATCGTCATCATTGTGGTAATGAGAACAATAAGGATTCTCAAAATAATCCTTCACTCTGTGAAAGTAATATTTGTCATTGATTTGACATGAGATTTTGTAAATCACATATAGATGATTATGGTCCATTCATGATGTGAATATGATAACATGTGATCAATGAATACATATTCATTCTTGGAAGAATATGAACATGCTAGTGGTAGTGAATATACCACGCTCACCTCTAGAGGGAGGTTTGAGATGAAATAAGAAAATAATGTCATTATTATGGAATGATTGATCACTGGTCACGTACTTATTGTACGCCAAAATATTTTGGCATTGTGATTATTAAAAGACAACAGTAATGCAAGAAACAGATCTTGCATATAATTTTGACCATAACCATAATAGTATAACTTTCTCTTTAAAAGAGATATTCACCATATAGATATTGATGAATATATGGTACTACAAAATTAATTGAGAACTCTGCAAGAGCCAATTATACTATTTTGGAAAAATACAATTGATTACCAATAAGATATTGTGTTGTAGTGAGTCTCAAAGAAACTTATTGAGTTTCTAAAATATATGCGAAAGCGATTGATTATATTGAAACTATAAATCATGGAAAATTTTAATATCTTCTATTAATAGAACTTGTAGCGGGGTAATATGTATATGAAAGGCTACCCGCTTTGTTCTCCAATTTGTACTACATAAATAAAAAAATGCCACAATAAAGTAGAAGTTTATTGATATAAAAACCTATATCATAATAAAGTTGGAGTTTATTGATAATAGCACATGTCATGGTGTAAACCTGAACTTTTTCAATATTGATAATTTATCCAGTTGACATAATTGATTTAGCTATGTTAATTTAAGTATGATGTGCGAAAATAAAAAAAAATTCACATGGGTAAATGTAAGCACGTGATTTTTGCTTTACGGACAATCGCTCCAAAAGAAAATAAAAATAGTGACAAATGATTTCGTTGTACAATTTTTCGAGTTTTCCATGACATGTGTTGTTAGTCATTTGTGGGTCTGTCCATTTTTTTTTATTTATTTAATCATTATCAAGCAAAATACAAAAAAAGAGGTATGCATTTCTAGGTTGTAATTTAACCATTCAAAAAGTTTTATATATATGTGTGTGAACAATTGTGTTAAATATTGATTTGGGTATTTTAAATTCATTTTTTAATTTAGTTGTATTTCAAAAAAAAAATTAGAAAACAAAATAAACCCCAAGAAATCGGATTGGGCCTATGACATTTCAAAATTTTGAAGGCCCAAAACCCAGTCCAAATCAGGCTACCCCAACAGGACCCCAAACGACATCGTATCAATACCCCTGTTAGAACCGTTGATCTGACTCAAACGAACGGTCCTGATCAGGCCACTCATTCGACCCCAAACGACGTCGTCTTAGGAAAGTGATCTGAGCCGTCCAACCCCTTGATCCAACGGACCTAGGCCATTCCCCTTAAACCCGTCAAATCTTGACCCGATCCAGCATCACCCGGTCTCACCCACTATCAAACCCAAAATGACACCGTCTTCCCTAAGTGAATAGATCCTGGCCATAGATCTCATTTGATCCAACGGCCAGGATCTAAACCTCTAGATCGTATATAAGCTTTCTATCGTACCCCACGCCCCCTATTCGAACCCCCCTCCACTCATCGTCTTCACCAAACACTGAAACCCCCCCCCCGAATCCTAGCAGCCGCCCTAGTCTCCCTCGCCATTAAAGCCGGCGGCATGAACGCCGGTGACCACCTCCTGAACACCCTAGGACCACCTCATTGTCCTAAACATGGATCTGCTATCCATTTGCCTCGAATCACCTTCCTTCGTCTCGAATCTTCATTTGAAGATTTGAGTCGAACCCGGACCTATACCAAACTACCCCATCTTCATACCAGACACTCCCCTGACCCTCCTCGTGACCAAACCAAGCTTGGTTTGGTCCGAATCTACCCACAACTCCTAAAAAATCAGATCTGAAGATCCAAAACCTAGAACACATGCACCTGGGGAATCCGGCCGGTCTTGAAAGGGGTTTGAGGTTTAATGGATCTTAACCAAGGTGTTATCATGTGAGAACACCCTGGTTAAAATTTGTTCGGCCTCAAATGGTCAAAGCTAAGTCGGATTTGGGACAGTTTGGTTTAAACTTTTTCAGTAAGTTTTCCTGCTCTTTGTTTTAGTTTTGATTTAGTTGTTAGCATGCTTTGTTGTGAGTATTTGTTATTGTCTGTTACTTTTTCTGTTTTCTTCCATCTCTAGCAAAGACCTTTTATTTGGTCGATTGATTTTCTATGTGTGTGTTCTGAATGTACTCTGTGATATACATGTTCGTCGATTAGATTAATCGTCAAATAAGTTAACTTATATAGGTTCCCAGTGATTGACCAAAGTTGTCCGAAGCCCTTTAGGTCCCTTAAACGTATTGTTTATATGAGCGACTGATTATTACTTGTTATAATTAGTATAGTCGACCTGATAAATGTCGTCGATTAACTTCCTACGACTGAATGTTCAAATGTTCTGATATGTACAACCTCACTTGACTGAATGGACCTGTATTGTGAAATGAATATTGGACATTATCTGTGAATGCTAGTTTGTAACTACATTGTAAAAAAACAATTAAAAGGATCAGGCTAGGGCAATTCTGAAATTGAACTTTCAGAAGTTCAAAAATGCCTTGATACTGCAATGGGCAGGGCAGTAATAATCAAGGGCTAACAAGGGTATTCTAGGGTTTGAAAAGGACAGAAAAGATTAGTTTAAATGAACTGACAAGTAGGGTACTAATTAAGATTAAACTAATGTCAATGGGGAACAAGACATAAGAGCATGGGAGTTTAAAATGAATACTAAAATGAGCCCATAACTCTTGATTAAAGAAAACCAGGCGTGGGGAGCAAATGGCTGGCATCAAAAGATGCTTAAGGATGGGTTTAATAGGTATGGGCAGACTGCAAGTTGCAGGATCCAGGCAGCTTGACTGCACTGGGTTATTAGCTTATAAATAAGCTGTTTCAGAACATACAAAAGGGCTGGAAATTTTAGTCTTGAGGCGGGAACTTTTAGTCTGAAGAGAGGTCTAGTGAGTTTAAAAGAAAAACTGAAAAACATAAGGTAGTTTCCAAAAAACATTGTAACCAAACACTGTCTGAAAGTTGCATAAGAATTTATATTGGTCGAGCTGTCTTGGCCAAGTTTGGTTGTTTGCATTGACTGAGCTGTTTATGGTTGTCGAACTGTTGGTGTTGCTGCATTGAACACTCTGTTATTGTTGTTGTTTCCTTACTCGTTCCTGGGGTTGCTGGTTTGGTACTCGACTGTCTGCTGGTTCTCTTTGTTCTGGGAAATATTGCTGGTTGTCTGTGGGCTGTGGAAAACACTTGGATTTTTGATTTGTTGCTGTGTTGTTGCTGTGTATCTGCTGTTGTTGTGTTTGCTACATACTGCCCAGCTGACCATTCCTTTCTTCTTTTGGTTCTCTATACCAGGTACACACCTAATACACTGTCAGATGTAATTGGAAACTTGAGCAAGAATACAAATGAAAGTCCTGAAGAATGTCTTTTATACATAGATTGTTACATTAAATATTCATGTAATGTGTAATAGTTTGCATTCTTGTTTAGATACTGAAGGTAGCCTGTGTGCCCAGTAGATGTCAATATGTGGTGATTGAATTCTAGTTTGTATATGTAGGTTGATAGATAAAAGGGTCTCCAATGCAGTAGGTTGTATCTTAGGTTTTTTATGGTTAGCATGTCCTTAAATACATAGAACTATCCATGTTAGTTAATTTCATGTCCTTTTGATAAACTGTCTCCTTACAATTGGCAAACCACTGCCTTAAAATAAACGGCGCAAGTCTGCACTTCTCAACCTCACGAAGGTCGAGCCCGAATCAAACGAACCCAGCAGCCTTTCATCAGAAAGGCATTGGCCCAGGTCCAGCCGATACTGTGTGGGCTGGGTTTGGGCCCACGATGCTCGATTAGCTGCCCATGGGCATGGCCATGTTTTCTTATTCTGCAAAGGCACTCGGAATTCCGTTATAATAACCTGCAAGCATGTAATTGAATAGGGTCATTTTTATCCTCAACTAGTAGAGACAAATGCGACAAGAAACGTAGTTGCTATAGGATATCCTGTTAAAATAAAGACGAGATGAGCTTCGACAAACAAAAACGCACAAGATGCGGGGCCCTCGATAAAATACATAACCATTGACTAGACTTTGGATTTGGCCGTTTAATGAACCTTCACGGCCTCTTCCTAAAATAACAATACGTTAGACTCTTTAGGACGCGCCTTAATAAATCTTACCTTCTTAAACTCGGGTGCACATTTATGTGACCCAAATCCAATTCTCAACGGAGTCGAAATGTGTTTCTAATCACGGGTACATTGATTGTGACGTGGTTCGAGATGCGTGTCCATGACGTTGCAAATTCATTTTAAAATAAGAATGAGATGAGCCTCACCAAATAAAAATACAAATTGCAGGGCCCTCAGTGAATATTTGCTTTAAAAATTATTTAGATTTCAGGATGGACCGTTTAGTAAAATTCCACGGTCCTACCCAAAATAAATACGCTAGTCGCTTTAGGCGCGCCTTTAATAATTTAATTTCCTTAAACTCGGGTACACATTGATGTGACCCAAATCCAAATCTCAACGGAGTCAAAGTGTGTCGACGACCACGGGTACATTGATTGTAATGCGGTTCGAGATACATTTTTATAACGTTGCAATTCTTGATAAAAATAACAGTAAATGATAAAAGCGGTTGAAGGATAAACTTTGCACATAAGTTCATATTGTATTTAAAATCAGATAAATAAGCCGAATATAACAGTTGAGCGACCGTGCTAGAACCACGGAACTCGGGAATGCCTAACACCTTCTCCCGGGTTAACAGAATTCCTTATCCGGATTTCTGGTACGTAGACTGTAATATAGAGTCATTATTTTCCTCGATTCGGGATTAAAATTGGTGACTTGGGACACCCTAAATCTCCCAAGTGGCGACTCTGAAATAAATAAACCAGTCCCGTTTCGATTGTCCTTTAATTGGAAAAAACTCCCTCGTACCCTCACGGGTGCGGAAAAAGGAGGTGTGACAGCTCTGGCGACTCTGCTGGGGATCTGTGTCCAGAACCAGTGGTTCAGGGTTAAGAATTCGAGCTTAGAGTAATTGTTATTATTTGGCTTTATTTATTATCTGATTGTTTACATGATGTATGCCTAATGTGCTAAATGATGCTTTTACCGCTTTAATATTATTTGAATTGTGAATATATACAACTGTTACGAAACCCCCTTCTTTTTGAGTCTTCTGAATTTATGGTGTACACGTGCGCGTGACCCACCTTTCTGTTAAAGTCATACCAAATAAGACGGAGTTGGGACAAGTGACTAGGCCGGGCAGACTTTCGTGCTCCCGGTACGTCGCCCCCGCTTCGGCTCAAACTGTCTGTTTGGGTAAGCCAGGTTTAGAACAATCAACCTCAGGTTTTACACTTAGAATAACTCAGCCATGTATCGGATCCCTAGTAGGAACGTTTATTTGCATCACGTGCATTTGACTTAGGGGACTCGACACAGGGGTTGGGTCTGTCTAAGACAGGTGAACCCGAAATAAAAAGACCATCCTGATGCATCCTACTTGCTATATGTGCATTCATTTGCCTCGAACATGCTTGTTGACCGGCTTAAATGAAATCATGGTAAGAGCCGAGGAATAAAATGGGTTTTCATAATTAAAAAAAAATATAAATATATAAAATAAAAATAAAATATAGTTTTCAAATCTTGAAATAAAGGTATTTAATCTCGAAAGGTATTTAATCTTGAAGATAGTTTGAAAAATTCCCAAAAAAAAAAATAGTTTTAAATTTTGAAAATAGTTTTGACTGAAAATGATTAGAGTATGTTTTCAAAATGAGTCTTGACTTTATTAAATTAAATTTCAGATATAAAATGAGCACCACACAAAACCCCTCCTCCGCAAATACAGAGGAGTTTCTGTTCCAGCTTCAAATGTGGTGGTGTGAATTAGGCGAAGATGGTCAAAAGTGGGTCATCAAGCATTTGGGAAATCTCCCGGACATTATGAAAGTTAAACCCCGTGATGATCTGATTGCGGCATTAGTAACTTTTTGGGACCCTGTTCACAATGTCTTTCGTTTCTCTGACTTCGAGCTTACTCCTACATTAGAGGAGGTAGCCGGATATGTTGGTTTTGACGGAAGTTTAAGGAATCAAAGCTTGATATTCACGAAGGCTCCCTCGGTACATCGATTCTTCGGTCTTCTGAACATCAGCAGTCAAATCAGGAAAAGCAATGTCGTCAACGGATGTTGTTCTTTCAACTTTTTGTATTCAAGGTTCGGAAAGTCAGATGGGTTCGAAATTCATGAGAAAGGCCTTACTAACAAACAAGACAAAGACGCATGGCAGGTTCACCGTCGCTTCGCCTTCATGGTGGCTTTTCTAGGAATCATGGTCTTCCCGAACAAAGAACGAACAATCGATATTCGCACCGCAAAAGTTGTGCAAATCCTCACCACCAAGGAAAACCACACCCTTGTCCCCATCATTCTCTCAGACATTTATCGGGCTTTAACTTTATGTAAAGCAGGAGCGAAAGTCTTCGAAGGATGCAAAATTTTGTTGCAGATGTGGTTGATTGAACATCTCCAACAACAGCCCAAGATCATACAATATGGGCCAAGCAACGATAATTACATCGAGGGTTATGAGGAAAGAGTGAAAAATTATCAGGTTCCAGAAGGGATAGAAGCATGGGTATCTCGGCTAAGGGCTCTAACGTCAAATCAAATTGAATGGACTCTGGGATGGCTACCGATGAGGGAAGTGATACATATGTCAAACTCGAATAGTTATCTGCTACTATTGGGATTGAGAAGCATCCAGCCATACGCGCCATTGAGAGTCTTAAGACAACTAGGAAGATATCAAGTAGTTCCTGATGATGAAGATTTGAGTACGCAAGAAATCGAATTACACCCAGAGGCCACTATTCCTGAGGCGTTACTTCAGCAGATGTGGAATGGATGTCGATACTTAAAAAGCGATACTCAAGTCCCAGACACTACAAAGGGTGAGATAAATCCTGGATATGCAAGGTGGTTCGAGAAACGGTCTCGCGTGGATGATGTACCAGAACCTGAGCTGAGAAGGCCAACTAAAAGACCCCATATTCAAAACTTTAATGATAAAATCCAAGAGCGGTTGATCTGGGGAGAAAAAGAGAAGGGGTACAAAGCAACTATCCATGCCCTAAAGGAAAATCTAAGGAACCTCAGTCTGGAGAAGGATTTGCAAGCACAAGAAGCTGAAGGCGAGAAGAAGAGTCTAGCCTGTGAGAATGAAAGTCTTCATGCTCGATTTCTGAAAATGAAAAAGGCTTCTGAAACGCCAATGAGGAATTGGAAGGATCAAAAAACCATCGCCAATCTTTTTGAAAGAATGCAGGATTATGATTCCATTCTTGCTGCAAAAGAAAGGGCGTTGAGCAAAGCAAAAGAAAGGATCCAACAATTAAACGAAGAAGCCAGATCTGATAAGGAACGCCAAAATAGGCAATCCGAGAAAGACAGGGCACAATTCAAGAAGGAAAAAGACCATTGGATACGATCAGAAGACCAACTTCGTGCACAACTAGAAGAGGCAAGAAGGTACAGAGAGCATCAACAAGCGGACACTGATAGAGAAAGAGCGCAGATGAGATTAGAGCAGGCCAGACTCCGAGCTCTATTAGAGTCAGCCCTAGATCGTGAAGGCCGTATCCGAGATATAGCCACCACTCGCCAGCAGCAGTTGCAGAATCAAGGCCAACATCTCCAAGATTTCAGGGCACAGATCCACGACCTGGCGGTCTACACCTCTCAAAGTTATGTAAACTGCCAAGGAATGGATTATGAAAGGTTTACAGAGCATGCACCCACCTTTGCCCGTCATCTAGCAGTGGAGTTGGAAAGGATGTATCGAACATTGGGAGGTCATCCGGGTCAAGCCCCGCCTTGAGCAAATGATCTAATAATTTACAACACAAGTGGAAAGCGGGGCACGTTATGAGATGTTAAGAATTGTATCTGTTTATTTCAATTTGAATGTGTGTATTTCAAGACATTGTTTTTATAAAGTTTTTCAAATGTAATGTTTGTTCATCTTTTTATATAAATGTTAGCCTCATGGCAGAACTACGCCTGGTCTGATTCACGCGGGGACGTGATACGTAGGCAATCCCCATAAGATTCGACCGCTTTTTCAAAAAAGAAAAAATACAAAATAAAATAAAGCACAGGGTTTCCCAAAGTACTTTAAAAGGGACGAATGAGCAAACCAGGATGACGCATGTTGTTTGAGGCAAAGCATGTAGAAACGATTAACTGCCCAGGTACATTGCATCCTCTATGTGTTACGATCAAATTTGTTAAAATCTAACGCTAACAAAGTTTGTTGTTGTCTATACCAGACAAGTTAGTTGTTAAAGAACTCTGGCAACACACTCCTACCAAACCAGATCCAAAGGACCGGTAGCAACAAGCATGACTACTTCAGAGAATAGTAATGAGGAAGAAAGGCCAATGAGCCAGTTGCTAAAAGAAGCGATGGAAAAGATTGAAAGGATGGGACTAGAGATGAATGCAATGCAGCTAGCCCTAGCCAAAACACAAAAGAGCCCTGAAACACTGGGACACATGCCGGAATACCCTCACTCTGGCCCTTCCACAAGCCGTCCAAATCCCCTTTATCATCAAGAAAGAAGCCCTCATGATTCCCAAGCTCCACCACCCCATCAACCTCTCCCAACACCCAATATTCCCATCTTTGTGGGACCCACATCAGCCCCTTTGCAAAGAACGACCAGTGAGCCATTGTTTCAGGCTCACGATACACAATACTATCCCCCTGAGCCTACATTCCATGCACCCGAGCCCCAAGCTTACAATCCACATGTGGAAGTGCCGGCAGAGATTGAAAAGCCGGCTAAGGCCCCTGAACAGGATGAAGTGCTGAGAAAGTTCAAAAGCCTGGAGCAGTCCTTCAGGAACTTACACGGGCTGGGCAACCAAGTCAGCGTAGCATACAAAGATCTGTGCCCTTTTCCAGACGTCCAACTCCCGGCTGGGTTCAAAATGCCTAAGTTTGATTTATATGAAGGGAACGGTGATCCCATGGCGCATTTGCGGGGATTCTGTAGCAAGATGAGAGGGGCAGGCGGCAAGGATGAGCTGTTGATAGCTTATTTCGGCCAAAGTTTGAGCGGATCTGCACTAGAATGGTATACCAGGCAGGATTCCAGCAAGTGGTACACGTGGGATGATCTGGCCCAGGCTTTTGCAGGTCATTTCCAGTACAACCTCGAGATAGTCCCTGACCGTCTCACATTATTAAGAACTGGGAAGAAACCCGGGGAAAGTTTTCGCGAGTTCGGGTTCCGCTGGAGAGAACAAGCAGCTAGAGTCGATCCTCCCATGAGAGAGGGAGAGATGGTGGACTATTTTTTGCAGACATTGGATCCAACCTACTTTGGTCACTTGGTGACAACGGTTGGAAAATCTTTCAACGAGGTGGTCAAGATAGGGGTCATGATAGAAGAGGGTTTGAGGTCTGACAAGATCTTGAACTATTCGGCACTCAAGGCCACAACCCAGGCTATTCAAAACGGCACGGGAGGTGCGTTGAGAAGAAAGAAAGAAGAGGTTGCCACGATCGAGGCAGGCAGTTGGTCCAGGGCTGGCAGGCCACACTACAACCAACCCAGACCTCACAGGTCAGAATACCCATACAACCCACCACAAAATTTCTATCCACCTCGAGAACCACATTGTTCCGTACACCAAGCCCAGGCATACACTCAGCCTCCGGTTCGCCCACAATGGCGCGCACCGGCTCCCCAGAACATATATGCACCACCACAAAACACCTACCCTCCACCAAGGGCATATAGAAACCCTTCAGGGGCAGGTTTCCGGGGAAATCCAGATGCTAGGAATGACAGGTTGCGGAAGCAAAGAACCTTCACCGAACTGGGAGAAACCTACACCGCTGTGTTCCACAAGCTGCGGCAATTGGGTTTGGTTAGTCCTGTCCATACTCGGGAACCAAATCCCCCGCCTCAGAATTTGGATCGTTCAATCAGTTGTGAATACTGTTCAGGGATGCTCGGGCACGATACCGAGAAGTGCTGGAAGTTAAGGCATGCCATACAGGATCTTATTGACACCAATAAGATCGAGGTCCAGACACCGGAGGCTCCTAACATCAACCAAAACCCACTGCCAGCGCACCACGAAACTCACATGATTGAGTTGGTGTGTGAGGGAGGAGAATTGAGAAAACCCTCACAAACAGTGATGATGATCCAAGCCGCCCCGAAAGAAGTCTCAACCAGTGGAGGAACGAGTGTACAGTCGCAGGGAGAAGGCGTCAAGCCGGTAGTGATATTGGGAAAGAGCCCGTCCGCCATAACAAGCAAACCCGAGCCAAGCAAGTTGGTAATACCAGGGATCCCGCCCACACCGGCGGTCGTGTTGAAAGGGGTATGTAGAGAACGGGTGACCATAAAGCCTGTGGTCCAGCTGCCGATGATTGACAGCAGGGCTGTGCCTTGGAAATATGAAAAGGCGGTGGTGATGTACAAAGGAAAACAGGTGGAAGAAGTCAGTTGTGAAGCGCAAGGGCTGACTCGATCAGGTCGATGTTTTGCTCTGGTGGAGCTAAGAAGAACCAACCCAGTTGCAACCAAGAAACCTGTGTCCGAAGAAGAGGCTGAAGAGTTCCTGAGGAAGATGAAAGTACATGACTATTCTGTGGTCGAACAGCTGAGAAAAACACCGGCCCAGATCTCATTATTGTCGTTACTGATCCATTCTGAGGAGCATCGTTGGGCCCTGTTGAAGATATTGAACGAAGCTCATGTACCCGGTGAGATTGCTGTGAACCACCTGGAAACCATTGCCAGTAAGATTTTCGAGGTGAACAGGGTGACATTCTCAGATGATGACCTGCCGGCGGAAAGTACGAAGCATAATAAAGCTCTATACCTAGCTGTCAAATGTGAGGACTCGGTGGTAACTTGAGTATTGGTGGATAACGGCTCAAGCGCCAATATTTGCCCACTATCTACTTTGAACCAGTTGAAGATCGACCACGGAAGGATCCACAAGAATAGTATCTGTGTCCGAGGGTTTGATGGAAACGGAACAGCCACTGTGGGGGATGTTGTACTTGAACTTACCATTGGTCCAGTCCTGTTTACCATGGAATTCCAGGTGTTAGATGCCACAGTTTCTTATAACCTGCTGTTAGGTCGACCATGGATTCATGCAGCCAAGGCGGTGCCCTCCACCCTACATCAGATGGTGAAGTTCGAGTGGGAAAGACAAGAGGTCGTGTTACACGGCGAGGATACAACGTGCACCATGGGCGGAACCATTGTACCTTTCATAGAGACCGCTGATGACAAAGGTCCTTGGGTCTACCAGATTTTCGATACAGGGTCGGCCAACAAAATTTCTGAAGGAGAAATCATCCCGCACCCTAGGGTAGCTGCCGCAACAGTCATGATGGTCTCAGAAATGCTGGGTAATGGATTTGTGCCAGGAAAAGGCCTGGGAGTCGAGCTTCAAGGGATTGTCCAACCTGTCTCCCTTCCTAAAAATCTGGAAACTTTTGGATTGGGGTTCAAACCAACCGCAGCAGATAGGAAGCAAGCGCGAAAAATGAAGAAGAGGGTTTGGTTTCTGCCTAAGCCGGTGCCACGTCTCTTGAGGTCTTTTGTCAAAGCAAGGGCCAAGGGGTCACCCGCCCCAAGGATTCTAGGACCATTGATCGGTATAAATGAGGACCTAAATCAGAGTTTTGAGAGGCTATTCGCAGATGTCAGTATGGTGGAAGCTGGAGAAGGTTCCAGCAGAGCAGAGATACAGTTTGTGGGGCCTGAGGCCAAGACCAACAATTGGACAGTTACTCCTCTTCCTGTCCGAGGGGAGTCTTGGTAGTAGGCTTTGATTTATGTTTTGTGTGTTTTGTTTTGTCCGGATTATTCAAGGGTGTAATCCAAATTTTACTTTCGTTTTTGTAAAAGTGTGAACCCTTTTATCCCGCAAGTTTAATAAAGTTCTTTTCTTTTGTCCCATTTTAATTTTGTTTTGTTCTTTTTCTTTCTGAACAGTTCTCTTTTTACTGGTTCTAATGACATGGCATGCACAGCGGATCTTCGACCTAGTCTAATAAATCAATCTGAATCTGACTCAATGATGCAAGAGGTCGTTTGTGATGATGAATCTGAATGTGATGAAGGTGAAGCCTTCGAAGAGATAAACCGAGAATTATGCCAATTTGAAGAAAAACCCAAGCCTAACCTAAATGACACTGAGGCTGTAAACCTAGGAGACGCTGATAACGTCCAAGAAACCAAAATCAGCATCCACATTGAGCCGAATGTCAGGGAAGAATTGATCAGAACCCTCATGGAATTCAAAGATGTTTTTGCATGGTCCTATGACGATATGCCTGGATTAAGCACAAATTTAGTGGTTCACAAATTGCCCACTGACCCGGCATACCCTCCGGTCAAGCAAAAACTAAGGAAATTTAAAACAGAAATGAGTGTAAAAATCAAAGAAGAGGTGATTAAGCAGTTGCAGGCAAAGGTCATTCGGGTCACTCGATATCCCGAGTGGTTGGCCAATGTGGTACCAGTCCCAAAGAAGGATGGAAAAATCAGGGTGTGCGTCGACTACCGCAACCTCAACAAAGCAAGTCCCAAGGACAATTTTCCGTTACCCAACATTCATATCCTGATCGATAATTGCGCTGGGCGCGAGATCGGATCCTTTGTGGATTGCTATGCGGGTTATCATCAGATCCTAATGGACGAGGAGGATGCTGAGAAGACAGCGTTTATTACGCCATGGGGAACCTACTGCTATCGGGTAATGCCATTCGGGTTAAAGAACGCCGGGGCAACGTACATGCGAGCAATGACTGCTGTGTTTCATGACATGATACACAAGGAAATCGAGGTGTACGTCGATGATGTGATCATCAAATCTTGGCGTCAGGAGGACCATGTAGCAGACCTAAGGAGATTTTTCCAAAGACTCCGGAGGTATGATATCAAGCTTAACCCGGCCAAATGCGCATTCGGGGTTCCATCAGGAAAGTTGCTAGGATTCATCGTCAGTCGACGGGGGATTGAGTTAGACCCATCCAAAATTGAATCCATCCGAGATTTGCCACCGCCAAGGAACAAAACAGAGGTAATGAGTTTGCTGGGTAGACTCAATTACATCAGCAGGTTCATCGCTCAACTCACAGCAACTTGTGAGCCCATATTTCGGCTACTGAGAAAGGATGCTGCAGAAGGTTGGACGACAGAGTGTCAAGAGGCTTTCGACCAAATCAAGGGGTATCTGTCTAATCCACCCGTATTGGTCCCGCCTAAGCCCGGGAAGCCCTTAATTCTTTACCTGACGGTCTTGGAAAATTCATTTGGTTGTGTACTGGGGCAACATGATGACACAAGAAGGAAAGAGCAGGCCATCTACTATCTTAGCAAGAAATTCACAGTGCATGAGGTCAAGTACACTCAACTCGAGAAAACATGTTGCGCCCTAACTTGGGTAGCTCAGAAGTTGAAGCACTACCTGTCTTCATATACTACTTATCTCATATCCCGTTTGGACCCATTGAAGTATATCTTTCAGAAACCTATGCCCACGGGAAGGTTAGCAAAATGGTAAATTCTGCTCACGTTTGATATCGTCTATGTGACGAGGACATCCATGAAAGCCCAGGTGCTGGTAGACCATTTGGCAGAGAATCCCGTTGATGAAAAATACGAGCCCTTAAGAACGTATTTTCCTGACGAAGAGGTGATGCATACAAATGAGTTGGAATTACCTGAAGAGCCGGGTTGGAAGCTTTTCTTCGATGGAGCTGCAAATGTGAAAGGGGTTGGAATAGGAGCAGTACTCATTTCTGAAACTGGACGGCATTATCCTGTTACAGCTCAACTACGCTTCTATTGCACCAACAATATGGCCGAGTATGAGGCTTGCATTCTGGGTCTGCGCTTGGCTGCTGACATGGATGTCCAAGACGTCTTGGTCTTGGGAGACTCGGACCTCTTGGTACATCAAATTCAGGGTGAATGGGAAACACGAGATCTAAAGCTCATACCATACCGACAATGCTTGCATGATCTGAGCAAGCAATTTCGATCGGTGAAGTTCAAACACATCCCGAGAGTTCACAATGAGGTTGCGGATGCCTTGGCCACCTTAGCATCAATGCTGCACCACCCTGACAAAATGTATGTTGATCCTCTACACATCCAGGTCCGTGATCAGCACGCCTACTGCAATGCCATAGAAGAAGAAGCAGATGGCGAACCCTGGTTTCATGATATCAAGGAATACCTCAGAATGGGGATATATCCAGAACATGCCTCTAGAGACCAAAAAAGAGCCCTTCGGCGTTTGTCGAATGGTTTCTTCCTCAGTGGAGGAGTATTGTACAAAAGAACCCCGGATTTGGGATTGTTGAGATGCATAGATGCCAGTCAAGCAACGACGGTTATGGCAGAGGTACATGCTGGAGTTTGTGGGCCACACATGAGCGGATATGTATTGGCAAGAAAGATCCTTCGAACAGGGTGTTATTGGCTCACCATGGAACACGACTGTATCACTTTCGTGAGGAAATGCCATCAGTGCCAGATACATGGAGATTTGATTCATTCTCCGCCAACAGAGTTACATACGATGTCAGCACCCTGGCCGTTTGTGGCATGGGGCATGGATGTCATTGGGCCCATCGAGCCGGCAGCATCCAACGGTCATAGGTTCATTCTAGTGACCATTGATTACTTCACCAAATGGGTTGAGGCTAAAACCTTCAAATCAGTAACCAAGAAGGCAGTGGTGGACTTTGTTCACTCCCATATCATCTGCAGATTTGGGATCCCAAAAGTGATCATCACGGATAACGGTGCGAATCTTAATAGCAGTTTGATGAGAGAGGTATGCCAACAATTCAAGATTACACACCGCAATTCCACCCCATATCGTCCCAAGGCGAATGGAGCAGTCGAAGCAGCCAATAAGAATATCAAGAAGATACTGCGAAAAATGGTGGAAGGGTCCAGACAATGGCACGAGAGATTACCCTTTGCTTTGTTGGGTTACCGCACTACCGTCCGAACTTCCATAGGCACAACTCCTTATTTGTTGGTGTATGGAACTGAGGCCGTAATACCAGCGGAGGTCGAAATTCCGTCCCTCCGAATTGTCGCTGAAGCCGGGATTAATGATGATGAATGGGTCAAAGCTCGATTGGAACAGTTGAGCCTGATAGATGAGAAAAGATTGGCAGCAGTGTGCCATGGTCAGCTGTACCAGAAGAGAATGGCAAGAACATATAATAAGAAGGTGCGCCCCAGGAAGTTTGAAGTAGGGCAGCAGGTATTGAAGAAGATCCTCCCACATCAGGTCGAGGCAAAAGGCAAATTCGCCCCAAATTGGCAAGGGCCTTATATCGTGACCAGAGTACTGTCCAACGGTGCCTTGTGTTTGACAGATGTCGAAGGTAGATGTGTCGACATGGCTATCAATTCAGATGCAGTCAAGAGATATTATGCGTAATTTCTTTAATTATGGCAATCTTTGGTTTATTTGTTTGTATTTGGCATTTGTTGGATAATGAGATGACGGAGGCAATTCTTTCTTCTATCCAAACACTTTTAACCCTTGCTTCCCCATTTGAGCCTTAAGTAATTCTTTCATACCCCTCTTTTGGAATCGCTAAAGACATGAAAAAAAAAAAAGAAGAAGATAAAATCATAAGAAAATACAAAGCCGTGGGAACTACGTTTGACCTGATTCCTCAAAGAGGATACGTAGGCGCCTCATGGCTCGGTCATAGTATGCATCATAGTGAATATACGATGCATAATGTACATAGTGTGCATAATAGGTACAGTGTGTGTAACGCACATAGCGCAACATAAGTGTAAAAATAAATCCCCCAAGCAAGAAAACTGGGGCAGAGGTTATGTTTTAAGTTCCAACAAAGGTTTGATTCCAAAAGTTGTAGCACAGCACCCATCAAATTATTTTCATTTTTATAGCCTTTCGTTAGCCCCACACCAAAACCAACATCAACGTCCAAAAGACCTCCCGATCAATGTTCAAGAGATGTCGAGTCAGGCAAATGAGGCCGAGAATAATACACCGATCCCCGGCAAAGAAGAGGATCGTAAGACTGGGAATGAATTGATGGTCAAAGGAATCTCCAGAAGAGAGGGTCGTATCTACAACGCCCCGATTCCTCGAAAGAAATAAAATGAGAGAGTCTTATCGGTGAAAACCTTCACAGGCACCAAGAGGCGATGTAAGATGAAAGAAATAAAATGAGAGAGTCTTATCGGTGAAAACCTTCACAGGCACCAAGAGGCGATGTAAGATGAGGGATGTGAAATGAGAGAGTCTTATTGGTGAAAACCTTCACAAGCACCATAAGGCGCCGGGAGATGAGAGAAAAGAGAGTCTCATTAGTGAAAACCCCTCGAAGGGCACTATGAGGCGACAAGACAGATAAGAAAAGCTACCACATTTGCAACGAAATGGACAGTCATTTATCATCCCCAGCAAATCAGACCACCGGGCAAATCGATTGATACAAATAGACTGGATCGGGAATCTATGGTGCACGTCATGATCACGGGAACCAGTCATGTCCTCCAGATAAGTTCTTCTGAGTTTCTTCTCCCCACCAAATATGGGTTCAGAAAGATTTATTCCTTCTAGCTTTTATTTTCTCTTCCTAAAATTTGTCTTGAAAAGAATTTTTCAAAGCTTACTACCAGAAACCGGAGGGGAATTCATCCAATGCAGGATAATACAAACAGTCTTAGAAGCCGATCCCAGGCAATGCAGGGATCATGCCCGGCAATTTTGGAGGAAGTGAGCTCCTAAAGGGAGTGGTTTCGGGAGTTAAAAGCAGACTCCCACAGAATATGCTTAAAGAGAAAGCGGAAAAGGGGATTAATTGAAAGTCAATCCCCAGCAGGCTAGAGGCCCCCAGCAGGCAACTTTGCCCACTAATCAATTGGGACATAGAGCAAGAAAAGAGAAGAAAGGAAAATCATCCGCCAGAAAGGCACCCTCTACCACCACGATGAAAACTAATTAAATCCTTTTGTCTGCTGTAGGAAAACAAAGGATTGATGATGGCAGCAAGATGCAATGTCAGGGAAGTCACCAAAACCGGGGCAGAAAATTTTCTGCCGATTGTCAAAAAAATTTCTCGGAAGAACGGGGAAACAATTTCAAATACATTTAAGTTCTAGGTCGCCCACCAGTATAATGCGGGAATACTTTTAAGTTCTAGGTCGCCCACCAGTATAATGCGGGAATACATTTAAGTTCTAGGTCGCCCACCAGTATAATGCGGGAATACATTTAAGTTCTAGGTCGCCCACCAGTATAATGCGGGAATACTTTTAAGTTCTAGGTCGCCCACCAGTATAATGCGGGAATACTTTTAAGTTCTAGGTCGCCCACCAGTATAATGCGGGAATACATTTAAGTTCTAGGTCGCCCACCAGTATAACGCGGGAATACATTTAAGTTCTAGGTCGCCCACCAGTATAACGCGGGAATACTTTTAAGTTCTAGGTCGCCCACCAGTATAACGCGGGAATACATTTAAGTTCTAGGTCGCCCACCAGTATAATGCGGGAATACTTTTAAGTTCTAGGTCGCCCACCAGTATAATGCGGGAATACTTTTAAGTTCTAGGTCTCCCACCAGTATAATGCGGGAATACTTTTAAGTTCTAGGTCGCCCACCAGTATAATGCGGGAATACATTTAAGTTCTAGGTCGCCCACCAGTATAACGCGGGAATACATTTAAGTTCTAGGTCGCCCACCAGTATAATGCGGGAATACTTTTAAGTTCTAGGTCGCCCACCAGTATAACGCGGGAATACATTTAAGTTCTAGGTCGCCCACCAGTATAATGCGGGAATACTTTTAAGTTCTAGGTCGCCCACCAGTATAATGCGGGAATACATTTAAGTTCTAGGTCGCCCACCAGTATAATGCGGGAATACTTTTAAGTTCTAGGTCGCCCACCAGTATAATGCGGGAATACATTTAAGTTCTAGGTCGCCCACCAGTATAATGCGGGAATACATTTAAGTTCTAGGTCGCCCACCAGTATAATGCGGGAATACTTTTAAGTTCTAGGTCGCCCACCAGTATAACGCGGGAATACATTTAAGTTCTAGGTCGCCCACCAGTATAATGCGGGAATACTTTTAAGTTCTAGGTCGCCCACCAGTATAACGCGGGAATACATTTAAGTTCTAGGTCGCCCACCAGTATAATGCGGGAATACTTTTAAGTTCTAGGTTCGCCCACCAGTATAATGCGGGAATATTTTTAAGTTCTAGGTCGCCCACCAGTATAATGCGGGAATACTTTTAAGTTCTAGGTCGCCCACCAGTATAATGCGGGAATACATTTAAGTTCTAGGTCGCCCACCAGTATAATGCGGGAATACATTTAAGTTCTAGGTCGCCCACCAGTATAATGCGGGAATACATTTAAGTTCTAGGTCGCCCACCAGTATAATGCGGGAATACATTTAAGTTCTAGGTCGCCCACCAGTATAATGCGGGAATACATTTAGCTCTAGATTTTGGAATCAGTAGCCCCGCCTGAAGACGGAAGGTTACAACAGAGATCCCCAAGCAGGAAATAATAAAATCCCCAGCGCCAAGAAGCAGAAGGCTGCCAAAGCAAGCGCACATTCAAAAGGAAGAAGGAACGCGTCTCAGAAGAAGCAGTTTGGAAACGTTGTAGCATGCCCAGTATAACAATGTTGATGAAGAAACATACCACTGAAGAAACCATTGAAAGATTTAAAGAAGAAAGCCATGTTCCCAGCAAATCAAGCAAAGTGATGAAAACTGGCATTCAGAAAAGGCGAAGGACCAGCATAATCTGCCAAGTTCACAAAATAAAGGCGTCAGAGGAAAGCGTTAGCCGACAAGAAAGCAAGACAACAAGAACAAGTCGGAGATAGATGAGATCTCCTACTCTAGCTTAGCTTCTTGTTTTTTCCTTTCAAGAACAATGTAACAAGGAGATCAGTGAACAGTAGCATCCTACAGCAGCATACAACAGCGCACAACAACAGCAAGCACTACAGTCACACGGTAGTCCCAGCTACCAAAATTTCCCGAACTACATTGACCTGATTCCTGTTCAGCCCAGGATATGTAGGAAACCTCTGAAGCAAAGGTTCGGTCAAATCTTTTTCAAAAAATGCTTCACACGGAGTACTCGGACGAGCAAAAATCGCCCGCTTTATCTTTGCGTGAAAACCCTTCGTGTCTTCGGGCAAAGAGGGGCAGCTGTAAGCACGTGATTTATGCTTTACGGACAATCGCTCCAAAAGAAAATAAAAATAGTGACAAATGATTTCGTTGTACAATTTTTCGAGTTTTCCGTGACATGTGTTGTTAGTCATTTGTGGGTCTGTCCATTTTTTTTTTTTTTATTTAATCATTATCAAGCAAAATACAAAAAAAGAGGTATGCATTTCTAGGTTGTAATTTAACCATTCAAAAAGTTTTATATATATGTGTGTGAACAATTGTGTTAAATATTGATTTGGGTATTTTAAATTCATTTTTTAATTTAGTTGTATTTCAAAAAAAAAATTAGAAAACAAAATAAACCCCAAGAAATCGGATTGGGCCTATGACATTTCAAAATTTTGAAGGCCCAAAACCCAGTCCAAATCAGGCTGCCCCAACAGGACCCCAAACGACATCGTATCAATACCCCTGTTAGAACCGTTGATCTGACTCAAACGAACGGTCCTGATCAGGCCACTCATTCGACCCCAAACGACGTCGTCTTAGGAAAGTGATCTGAGCCGTCCAACCCCTTGATCCAACAGACCTAGGCCATTCCCCTTAAACCCGTCAAATCTTGACCCGATCCAGCATCACCCGGTCTCACCCACTATCAAACCCAAAATGACACCGTCTTCCCTAAGTGAATAGATCCTGGCCATAGATCTCATTTGATCCAACGGCCAGGATCTAAACCCCTAGATCGTATATAAGCTTTTTATCGTACCCCACGCCCCCTATTCGAACCCCCCTCCACTCCCGAACCCTATCAGCCGCCCTAGTCTCCCTCGCCATTAAAGCCGGCGGCATGAACGCCGGTGACCACCTCCTGAACACCCTAGGACCACCTCATTGTCCTAAACATGGATCTGCTATCCATTTGCCTCGAATCACCTTCCTTCGTCTCGAATCTTCATTTGAAGATTTGAGTCGAACCCGGACCTATACCAAACTACCCCATCTTCATACCAGACACTCCCCTGACCCTCCTCGTGACCAAACCAAGCTTGGTTTGGTCCGAATCTACCCACAACTCCTAAAAATCAGATCTGAAGATCCAAAACCTAGAACGCATGCACCTGGGGAATCCGGCCGGTCTTGAAAGGGGTTTGAGGTTTAATGGATCTTAACCAAGGTGTTCTCATGTGAGAACACCCTGGTTAAAATTTGTTCGGCCTCAAATGGTCAAAGCTAAGTCGGATTTGGGACAGTTTGGTTTAAACTTTTTCAGTAAGTTTTCCTGCTCTTTGTTTTAGTTTTGATTTAGTTGTTAGCATGCTTTGTTGTGAGTATTTGTTATTGTCTGTTACTTTTTCTGTTTTCTTCCATCTCTAGCAAATACCTTTTATTTGGTTGATTGATTTTCTATGTGTGTGTTCTGAATGTACTCTGTGATATACATGTTCGTCGATTAGATTAATCGTCAAATAAGTTAACTTATATAGGTTTCCAGTGATTGACCAAAGTTGTCCGAAGCCCTTTAGGTCCCCTAAACGTATTGTTTATATGAGCGACTGATTATTACTTGTTATAATTAGTATAGTCGACCTGATAAATGTCGTCGATTAACTTCCTACGACTGAATGTTCAAATGTTCTGATATGTACAACCTCACTTGACTGAATGGACCTGTATTGTGAAATGAATATTGGACATTATCTGTGAATGCTAGTTTGTAACTACATTGTAAAAAAAACAATTAAAAGGATCAGGCTAGGGCAATTCTGAAATTGAACTTTCAGAAGTTCAAAAATGCCCTGATACTGCAATGGGCAGGGCAGTAATAATCAAGGGCTAACAAGGGTATTCTGGGGTTTGAAAAGGATAGAAAAGATTAGTTTAAATGAACTGACAAGTAGGGTACTAATTAAGATTAAACTAATGCCAATGGGGAACAAGACATAAGAGCATGGGAGTTTAAAATGAATACTAAAATGAGCCCATAACTCTTGATTAAAGAAAACCAGGCGTGGGGAGCAAATGGCTGGCATCAAAAGATGCTTAAGGATGGGTTTAATAGGTATGGGCAGACTGCAAGTTGCAGGATCCAGGCAGCTTGACTGCACTGGGTTATTAGCTTATAAATAAGCTGTTTCAGAACATACAAAAGGGCTGGAAATTTTAGTCTTGAGGCGGGAACTTTTAGTCTGAATAGAGGTCTAGTGAGTTTAAAAGAAAAACTGAAAAACATAAGGTAGTTTCCAAAAAATATTGTAACCAAACACTGTCTGAAAGTTGCATAAGAATTTATATTGGTCGAGCTGTCTTGGCCAAGTTTGGTTGTTTGCATTGACTGAGCTGTTTGTGGTTGTCGAACTGTTGGTGTTGCTGCATTGAACACTCTGTTATTGCTATTGTTTCCTTACTCGTTCCTGGGGTTGCTGGTTTGGTACTCGACTATCTGCTGGTTCTCTTTGTTCTGGGAAATATTGCTGGTTGTCTGTGGGCTGTGGAAAACACTTGGATTTTTGATTTGTTGCTGTGTTGTTGCTGTGTATCTGCTGTTGCTGTGTTTTCTACATACTGCCCAGCTGACCATTCCTTTCTTCTTTTGGTTCTCTATACCAGGTACACACCTAATACACTGTCAGATGTAATTGGAAACTTGAGCAAGAATACAAATGAAAGTCCTGAAGAATGTCTTTTATACATAGATTGTTACATTAAATATTCATGTAATGTGTAATAGTTTGCATTCTTGTTTAGATACTGAAGGTAGCATGTGTGCCCAGTAGATGTCAATATGTGGTGATTGAATGCTAGTTTGTATATGTAGGTTGATAGATAAAAGGGTCTCCAATGCAGTAGGTTGTATCTTAGGTTTTTTATGGTTAGCATGTCCTTAAATACATAGAACTATCCATGTTAGTTAATTTCATGTCCTTTTGATAAACTGTCTCCTTACAATTGGCAAACCACTGCCTTAAAATAAACGGCGCAAGTCTGTACTTCTCAACCTCACGAAGGTCGAGCCCGAATCAAACGAACCCAGCAGCCTTTCATCAGAAAGGCATTGGCCCAGGTCCAGCCGATACTGTGTGGGCTGGGTTTGGGCCCACGATGCTCGATTAGCTGCCCATGGGCATGGCCATGTTTTCTTATTCTGCAAAGGCACTCGGAATTCCGTTATAATAACCTGCAAGCATGTAATTGAATAGGGTCATTTTTATCCTCAACTAGTAGAGACAAATGCGACAAGAAACGTAGTTGCTATAGGATATCCTGTTAAAATAAAGACGAGATGAGCTTCGACAAACAAAAACGCACAAGATGCGGGGCCCTCGTTAAACGTATATTATCGAAGCATTTAGTTTCCAGGACGGGTCGTTAGCAAATCTCACAACCCTCCTAAAATAACAATACGTTAGACTCTTTAGGACGCGCCTTAATAAATCTTACCTTCTTAAACCCGCGTGCACATTTATGGGACCCAAATCCAATTTTCAACGGAGTCGAAATGTGTTTCTAATCACGGGTACATTGATTGTGATGTGGTTCGAGATGCGTGTCCATGACGTTGCAAATTCATTTTAAAATAAGAATGAGATGAGCCTCACCAAATAAAAATACAAATTGCGGGGCCCTCAGTGAATATTTGCTTTAAAAATTGTTTAGATTTCAGGATGGACCGTTTAGTAAAATTCCACGGTCCTACCCAAAATAAATACGCTAGTCGCTTTAGGCGCGCCTTTAATAATTTAATTTCCTTAAACTCGGGTACACATTGATGTGACCCAAATCCAAATCTCAACGGAGTCAAAGTGTGTCGACGACCACGGGTACATTGATTGTAACGCGGTTTCGAGATACATTTTTATAACGTTGCAATTCTTGATAAAAATAACAGTAAATGATAAAAGCGGTTGAAGGATAAACTTTGCACATAAGTTCATATTGTATTTAAAATCAGATAAATAAGCCGAATATAACAGTTGAGCGACCGTGCTAGAACCACGGAACTCGGGAATGCCTAACACCTTCTCCCGGGTTAACAAAATTCCTTATCCGGATTTCTGGTACGCAGACTGTAATATAGAGTCATTATTTTCCTCGATTCGGGATTAAAATTGGTGACTTGGGACACCCTAAATCTCCCAAGTGGCGACTCTGAAATAAATAAACCAATCCCGTTTCGATTGTCCTTTAATTGGAAAAAACTCCCTCGTACCCTCACGGGTGCGGAAAAAGGAGGTGTGACAGTAAATATTAAAGAACTAGAAAGTTCTTTACGAATTCTCTTACATTGTTTGCTACTCATTAATTAATAGACCAATTAAAATTGGGATTGAATCCCATGAATACTGGAAATATCAAAGGTGAATATGAGTCCATTCACTGCCATATATACCACATAAGATGCATCTATGAGATGGTTACATGTACGATTATTATTAACCCGCAACCTAGTGTTTGCGAGGTAACTTGCTCAATAATTTAATTTAGAGCATAATTTCCAAATTTTATATTCAAGATAGTTTATCTTGATAAGTTGATTTACATTATAATTGGTTTAGCAAGATGATTTATTGAGTGCCTTCGCTTAATAGCTAAACTATTGCTTATGAGAACAAAGTTTTGTATATCAGTTTGATATACGAAAGTATATTACATTCTCCCTCACAAGTGGTTCAGGGTCAGGAATCAAATAATTTTATATTATTATTATTGATGTGTGGTGTATATTTTGATTAACACCATAACGCATAAAGATGGATTCTTAAAGTTGAGAAAACAAGTTAGTTTTTCTAACATGAGTGGGAGACATGATAAATAATTGAGAAAAAGTTACGTGGAATGAATTATCATGTGTACATCTAGATCCTCGAATAAAATAATATGAACTTGAAATTCATAAAAAGATAATTCATTTGCAATATATTGCAAAGTATTCCAGACGCATTTGCTGACCCAAAGAAAGTAACTATATTCTCATTGCAAATGCTCCTATTAAGTCCTAGAAGGATAAAGTCTATGGTACGCTTAAAGCATATAGACAAATCGGTTTCAAATAAACTTCTTAATAGAAGATGAGCAAATGATCAAAATGATCATAATAAAGGAAGCAAGTGATCTAGAAGATCACATGACATAACACTTCATACAATCTCATGAGAGATTTAGGTACCTGAATATATAAATGAAGAGATCTCTATGTTATGTCTTTATGAAAAATAAGGAGGTTGGAACCGATATAACATATTTATCGACGACATCTATAATAGCGCTAAATATATATGAGGATCTTAAGTCTGGAGAAACAATTCAATTAGAATTTGGTTTCATATGAATGACATGTGGTTTTGAACCTACAATTCAAACACTTGAAAGTATAAAGTCAATGGTGTGTGCAATCACTTTTATTTATCTTATATGTCTAGCATGACATGAAAAGTTGACATGCATCTAAAGTCTATTTAAATGGCTTATACGACTATACTTATATGACAATCTCTGAGGGATTTAAATTGCTTAAAGCATATAGAATTCTTGATCTTGAAGTACCACATCCTCAGCGCAATTTGTGCACAAATGTATCCTGCTATAATTATACGCATGATAATATGATAGCAAGAGTGTTTGCCCCAATGTGATGATATTAAAATGACGATTCGAACAAGATCATATTGTAATGACCCGACCGGTCGTTTCATGAGTTACCACTCCGTTTTTCCCATTTTTGCTTTCTTATGTGTTGTTCAGCTACATTTCATTGTATCGTGTTGGTTGGTTCGGGTTTGGGAGTAGTTTTGGAGTGTTATGAGACACTTAGTCTTCTAAGTTGGACATTTAGCTGGAAAAATCAATTGGAAGTTGACTTGTGAGTAAACGATTTGGGAATTTGATTTTTATGGTTCGGATAGTTTCGTTAGGTGATTTGGGACATAGGAGCGTGTTCGGAACGTAATTTGGAGGCCCGTGGTAGATTTAGACTTGAATTGGCGAAATTGAAATTTTGGCGCTTTCCGATTGGTAGTGGAAATCTTGAAATAGGGGTCAGAATAGAATTCCGAAAACTGGAGTAGGTCCTTCGTGACGTGTGTGCAAAATTTCAAGTCATTCGGAGTTGAATTGATAGGTTTCAGCATCGTTTGTGGAATTTGAAAGTTCCTAAGTTCTTAAGCTTGAATCCAAAGTTGACTTGGTGTTTTGGTGTTGTTTTGAGTGATTCGAAGACTCGACTAAGTTTTAATGATGTTATGGGAGGTGTTGGTATGTTTGGATTGAGGTCCCAAGGGCCTCGGGTGTGTTTCGGGTGAGTTTTGAGTGAGTCCGGGCATTACCGGAACTCAGGCAATGGTTTTGGTGCTTAAATTTATCGCTGGGGTGGATGTTTTACCGCTGGGGGCTGTAGTTTTACCGTTGGGGCGGTGATTTAACTGCTGAGGCGGAAAAATGAGCGTTGGGGCGGTCCAGGAGGAAAATCCGCAGGTTTGTTGGTCCGACTTCGGAAGCTTATATCTTTTGATATACAAAGAATTTTGAGATGATTCAAAAATAAAAGTTGTAGCACTTTGTGTCTAGTCTCCATAAAGGTAAAGAAATAATAATTTGGACATCTGTATAGAAAGTTATGGCTAAAAGACTAAGGTCTGTCTGTGCAGCCACCAGAAGCGCGGTCAGCGGTGGTTTTACCGCGGCAGCGATGCTTTTACCGCGGTCAGAGGTGGTGGGAATGTGAGAGGTGCACTATAAATATGATATTTGGGGTTTTATTTCATATACCTATAGAGCTCGGGCTTTGGCGATTTTTCAAAATATTTTCAAGAAAACCATCGGGGCAAGTGATTCTAATTCAATTTTGGCTAAAATACATGATTCTAACATTGGATTCATCATTTCAGTAGTTGTCACACCTCCTTTTTTCGTACCCGCGAGGGTACAAGGGAGTTTTTTCCAATTAAAGGACAATCGAAACGGGATTTGTTTATTTATTTCAGAGTCGCCACTTGGGAGATTTAGGGTGTCCCAAGTCACCAATTTTAATCCCGAATCGAGGAAAAGAATGACTCCATATTACAGTCTGCGCACCAGAAATCCGGATAAGGAATTCTGTTAACCCGGGAGAAGGTGTTAGGCATTCCCGAGTTCCGTGGTTCTAGCACGGTCGCTCAACTGTCATATTTGGCTTGATTATCTGATTTAATACATGTTGAACCTATGTGCAAAATTTAACTTTTAACCGCTTTTATCATTTACTGTTATTTTTATCAAGAATTGCAACGTTGTGAAAATGTATCTCAAACCGCGTTACAATCAATGTACCCGTGGTCGTCGACACACTTTGACTCCATTGAGATTTGGATTTGGGTCACATCAATGTGCACCCGAGTTTAAGGAAATTAAATTATTAAAGGCGCGCCTAAAGCGACTAGCGTATCACCTACTTTGGGTAGGGCCGTGGAATTTTGCTAAACGGTCCATCCCGAAGTCTAAGCAATTTTAAAGCAAATATTTACTGAGGGCCCCACAATTTTGTATTTTTATTCGGCGAGGCTCATCTCGTTCTTATTTTTTAAAAGAGATTTGCAACGTCATGGACACGCATCTCGAACCACGTCACAATCAATGTACCCGTGATTAGAGACACATTTCGACTCCGTTGAGATTTGGATTTGGGTCACGTAAATGTGCACCCGAGTTTAAGAAGGTAAAGTTTATTAAGGCGCATCCTAAAGAGACTAACGTATTGTTATTTTAGGAAGAGGCCGTGAAGGTTCATTAAACGGCCAAATCCAAAATCTAGTCAATGGTTATGTATTTTATTGAGGGCCCCGGCGATGTGTGATTTATTTAACGAGGCTCGTCTCATTTTTATTTTAAAGGATAAACCTATAACAACTACATTTTCCTATTAAGTTCGTCTCTAAAAATAAAAGGAAATCCCTCAATTAATTACATGCTGAAAAGGTCAAACTTATTAGTTATTAATTTACGGCTAATGCAAATGGAAAATTGCAATCGAGTTTGTACAAAGAGAGATTACTTCCGTTCTATATCCTATTATTTAATAACACTGGAACATGAGATTGACGCACAATAATATCAAAACAGATTAACTATTCTTTGATTAATTTAAACTAACATTATTAGATGAAGAAGTTATACATATGCAACATCATTACTCATTAATCAATCAACTACATTTTTATACAAAGAAAGGAAAATTATATTCAAACACAAATCTAAGCAGGAGGAATTCAACAGGAACAAAGCCTGATTAATATTTCATTTCGCTTCAAGCCGAGAGTGTACAAATGTGTACCTGGAAATGGCAATACAGGAAGAAACGAAGTAGGAGTCAGCAGCAATAATACCACAGCAACAGCAGATTCAGCAACACCGCAAACCAGTAACAACCAGTAGAATAACCCAGTAACAGATTGAAAACTCAGCAACACCAAAGTGCAATCGCCGTCAAAGTAGAAGAGAGACAGATACAAGATGCAGTAGTTTACTGATTTTTGAATAACACTCGAGAAAAGCAAACGGAAATTATTCAAGTAGAAGTTCAAGTTGTCTTTCTCTTTTACTCTCTAACACTCTTGAAATTTTCCAGAATGTATTACTCTCAAAAATATTCTCCCAATAATAATCTCTATGTCTTCCTCCTATCTTCTTCAAGTCAAGTCCCCTTTAATGTGTCAAATGACCCTATATATATAGCAAGACAAGCCTTGAATCCCTAACCCAAAATATTCCCCCAATGCATGCTTTGTCCCCACTACTTAATGTTTTCTTTATTTTAAACTTTGTCCCCCATACCTACATTAAATAAATACATTCACCCCAACCCATTACAATTTGTCCCTCATGCCTAACATAAACAAATACAATATTCCCCTCCACTACATTATGTTTTATCCCCCATTATGTTAAACAATTATATCAAACACCCCACCCCATTATATTTTGTCCCCTCATGCCTACATAAACAATTATAATAATGTTCAATTACCAAACTACCCCCATCAGCTCTAAACAATCAATTAATCATAACTTAACCAAAATATAGCCAAGATGACCAATTTCTCAACAATCTTCAACAACAACTTATATGAACACGATGAACAACATAACTCAAAATTAATGGAATGAATTAACCATATCGGGAACCAATCCTGGTTAACTTAGACCAAAAATGGATGAGCAAGGATACAACAATACAAACAACAAAATACATGATTCAAACTAAATCAACAAATCAAAAACAAACATAAACTCACATTAAGTCACTGGATTAAACATGAACTTCAAACAAAGATGAACATGAACTAAATCTGTTTTTAAGCAACAACATGACGGATTAAATGATTCAAACAACATTACTAATTTCTGGAAAATACATAACAACACATGAAACAAATTGAAGAAATAATTAATTAAATTTCAATTTGAATCTAACAAACATTAAACTAACAAATATTTACCTAAACAATAATACAAACATGAAATAAACATGAAAAACAACTAATTAAACTTCCATTTGAAATCTGAAAATTAATTTAACAAAGCACATGAACAAACTAAAAAATTAATTCAAATGATAGACATGAACAAAACAAACATTTGCCGATTTTAGATTCGAGAAATATCAAAACAAAATACGGACAAAATAAAACTCAAAAACTACTAACCGGATCGACACAAATATGTATGGAATGTTTCGACAAACCTCGAATAGGAATAAATCTGTCCGGACTCAACGACGAACTCAATGACGAGCTCACCTCCCTTTTAAACTTGACGAACTCAAAACGACGCTCGATGAACTCAACTAAAACTCGACCAAACAGTGCTGGCGATGGAGATTTATGGCTGGACGCAACAGTCATGCAGCAGCCCAAAGCAGAAACGAGCAGCCAGCAGCAACAATGGTCGACGCAACAATGGCGGAGAAGAAGACGAAGGTGAGGCAACAGTGGCTGGTGAAGAAGGAGGCTGACGCAGTAGCAGCTGTGTGACCAGCAGTAGTGACTGGCCATGGCGATGTTGTGTGACGAGGAAGACGAAGAAGACGGAGTGTTTGGATGGTGAAATAGAAGGAACAGCAGTGGCGTGAAGGAGAAGATGAAGCAGTTGCTGGCTGCGTATGGTGAATGTTCACGATGGTGAGATCGAGGAAGAAGAAGGAGCAACAACGATGGGGTTTCAGGGTTTTGGTCGAGGGTTTTCCGGCGAAGCAGCGGCGGAGGAGCTGGTCGTGAGGCGGAGAAGATGAAGACGCGAGGGACGTTTGGAGGGTGGTTGCTGGGCAGACATGGCAGCTGGTCCGCAGAGGTGAAGGAGAAGGAGAAAGTAAGGTGGGGGGGTGAGTTTTGTGTTTTTTTTTTAGGGTTTTGTTTTTTTGAAAAAAAAATGAAGAAATGAAGAATAGGAAGTGTTAGGTCATTTTGGGGTTAATGGGGCGGACCGAGTCGACCCGGTTTGAAGTGGACCGGGTCATGGGGAATATTGGGCAATTATTTGGGCCTGGGGTTGAAATTTGAAGAAATGGCCCAATCCGATTTTTCTTTGTATTTTTGCTCTCTTTTCTTCTTTTATTTTTCTAAAACTAAATTATAAAAATACTTAAATTATTATTAAGAACTAAATTAAGTTATAAAAGCGCAAATTAACTACCAATAACAATTAAAGCACAATTAAGTAATAATTAAGCATAAAATTGTTCATTTGGACATTAAATGCTAAAAATGCAAAAGATGCTTATTTTTGTAATTTTCATTTTTTGTAAAACAGATTTAATTTCTAATAATTGTAGAATTAAATCCTACATGCAAAATGCGACATATTTTTGTATTTTTTATTAATTTAACAAATAAACAAGCACAGACAAATACAAATAATTATCCAAAAATGTCACAAAAATACTCAAAATTACACACCAAGGAAAATCATTTTATTTTGAATTTTTGGGAGTAATTCTCATATAGGGTAAAAATCATGTGCTTACAGTAGTGATTTGGGATGAAAATTTGGAGAAAATTGTGGAACTTCATAAAATGAATTTTTGAGATTTTAAAGCCGATTCGGAGTCGGAATTGAGTGAAACTAGTATGGGTAGTCTCGTAATTGAATGGATTGTCGGATTTTGAGACTTTGGTCGGATTTAGAGATGTGGGCCCTGGGGTCGAGTTTGACCAATTTTGGGATTTTTGATGTAATTTGATTATTTTCGCGTGGGCTTTGTTTCCTTAGCATATTTTGATGTTATGGTTCTGATTTTTGGTTAGATTCGGGGTATTTGGAGGCCGAATCGAAAGGCAAGGGCTTCGCGAGTTAGAGTTTGGCCTAGCTTGAGATAAGTAATACTTTCAAACTTGGTTTTGTGGGTTCGAAACCCCGAACTATGTGTTTTATGATTATTGTTGAGGCGACGCAAATGCCAAGTGACGGGCGTGTGGGAGTGCGTGAGGATTGCGGCCTGGATCATTCCATGGCACTGCTTAGTAACTCTTTCTTGTTGATATTCATGTTTCTATCATGTGTTTGAGTAAATGTGTCACACCTCCTTCTTCCGCCCCCGCGAGGGGTGCAAGGAGTTTTTTCCAATTAAAGGACAGTCGAAACGAGATTTGTTTATTTATTTCAGTGTCGCCACTTGGGAGATTTAGGGTGTCCCAAGTCACCAATTTTAATCCCGAATCGAGGAAAAGAATGACTCCATATTACAGTCTGCGTACCAGAAATCCGGATAAGGAATTCTGTTAACCCAGGAGAAGGTGTTAGGCATTCCCGAGTTCCGTGGTTCTAGCACGGTCGCTCAACTGTTATATTCGGCTTGATTATCTGATATAATACGTATTATAAACTTATGTGCAAATTTTATCCTTTAGCCGCTTTTATTATTTTTTATTTATTGTTATTATTTTACGAAGAATTGCAACATTGTGAAAACGTATTTCAAACCACGTCGCAATCAATGCACCCGTGGTTATCGACACATTTCGACTCCGTTTGAGATTTGGATTTGGGTTACATAAATGCACACCCGTATTTAAGAAAATAACATTATTAAATATGCGCCTAAAGCGACTAGCGTATCATTATTTTGGGTAGGGCCGTGAAATTTGCTAAAACGGCTCCTCCCTAATTCTAAGCAATTAAATGTATATTTATTGAGGGCCCCGCAATCTATATATTTTATTAAGCGAGGCTCATCTGATTTATTTTAAATGGACAAATCTTAAAGCGACTACATTTTTCTATAAAAATTAGTCCCTAAAATAAAGAAAGAAAATCCTAATTAATTACTAGTTTTTTTTTATTATTATTTTAAGAAAACATGACATGCTAATTGCTAGATTAATACAAATATTAATGAAAAAGGAATTTTACTCTTAATTTCGAAATTATAAATTAAGATAAAAGTTCAACAACTAATATCCAAAAGAATCAAATACAACTCAGTATTGTTATATAAAAAAAACTATTGATATTAATTATTCACAACCATTTGAAACTAGATTTAACTATAATTACTAAAGCTTATTAGAAAGTTTATTAGACTTAAACGTTCTTCTAATCTTGCTTGAACTCAAACCATGCCTTAATGCCTAATTTACGAAATTTAATTTAAATTCATGCCTTAGCTAAATTTAGCTACTTATTCATAATTAACCTATTGTTGATAATCTTGAAACCTTCATAACTTAATGAATTAACCCATTTTGCCAAACCAATTAAAGACTAACTTATGTTATTTTTTCTTATTCCAATTATTATTCAATAATACATGAAATAGCTTAAATACAATCAACAAAAGGAACAAAGAAAAGCGAAATTAAAACTTCAAAATTCATTCTTCATATGTATTCATGCTTCCACATTATTAGCTTGCAATAGCTAGTATTACAGTCGTGTACCTGGTATTGGAAACAAAAGAAGATGAAGATGAGAATCAGCAGCAGTAATATAATACAGCACAGCAACAACAGCCCAGCAACAGTAACAACCCAGTAACAGACCGGTGGAGTAGTAATCCCAAAACAAAATGCTTCCAACTTTTATGAAACAACAACAATTAATGCTGATTTCAAATAATGAAAGAAACCAGAATATTTTTTTTAGTTTTTTTTATTTGAAAGTTTGAATATTTTTCGGAATTTTTCTCTCTCTTAAATATTCAGCTCTTTTTTTTTTTCTCTCTGTTTGTGTTTTAATTCTCTCTCTTATTATTCTCTCTCTTCTCTTTTTTTTTTCAGATTCGTTCCTCTTATCTGTCTGTCTTCTCCTTATAAATCAGATTCAAGACTTCTCTATATATTACCAATCCTTTAATCAATTAAAATCAATCACTTTCTCCTACCAAACCCATTATCTTCTCACTCATCCCCATTACATTAAATAAATATATCAACCCCACCCCATTATATTTTGTCCCTCATGCCTACCATAAACAAATACAAGATTCCCCTCCACTACATTTTGTCTTGTCCCCCATTAAATTAAACAATTATATCAAAAACCCACCCCATTACATTTTTTCCCTCATGCTTAACATAAAGAATTACAAAATGTTCAATTACCAAACTACCCCTCCGACCTTATTGCAGTTACCATTTTACCCCTGAACGTACTACAAATTACCAAACTACCCCATCAACTATAACAATCAATTAATCAAACTTAACCAAAATATAGACAATATGATCAATTTCTAACAATGTTCAAACAACAAATCACATGAACATGATTTCTTCAATATTTCAACAACAAATCACATGAACATGATTTCTTCAACATTTCAACAACAAATCACATGAACACAAATTGAACAACAAAGAACAACTAAAATTTGATTGAACAATATTTTAGCAACAAACAAACCTATTTTCAGATTCAACAACAACAACAACAACAAACAAGTATATTCAGATTTCTAAATTCAATAATATTGAACTTAAAATCAACTCTAACAACATTACAACAAACAATTCCTATATTAAACTTAAACAAGATTATGAGACAAATTCAAGAAATAATCATAAATGATAAACAAGAAATCAAACTATACAAATTTCGGATTCAAGATCAACCAAACATAATATGAACATGAATTAAATCTATTTTTAAACAACAACAAACAAACTTTATTCAAACTTCGAATTAAACTTAAACAAAATAAATAAACATATTCAAATCACTAATCTTCAAATAATCAATTTAACTTCAACTTAAAACAAACATCATAACAAAAATGAACGATTCACACTAAAATAAACACTCGAGATTAAATTACTTGATGAAGAACTAACAAACTTCAAATATAACAAACATGAATCTGTCACCTTCATGAATTTATAAACAAATCCAAACAAATCAGGGGTGCAACAAGGCTGTCATTTCTATGTAAAGCATTTACAAATTAACAACAGGTATTAAGAATGGAGAAACGGAACCTTTCGTTGAACGACCAACTCGAGTTGACGTACAAAAGACTCGACGGACCAAAGCTCGATGTTGAGGCACCGTAATGGCAGCCATGGCTGCCTGTACCGATGAGGCAGAAGCTGGACGAGGCAGCTGGAAGGAGGAGAATAAACAGAAACAGTAACAGCTGCGTGTTCAGCATGACGAGGAAGCTGAAGCGGAATGAAGCAGTGGCGACCATGGATGTCGAGCTCAAGCTTGAGCTCGACGAAGAGGACGAAGGCAGACGCGGCGAGAAGCAGATGAAGCAGAAACGTGACTAGCAGCAGCAATGGTGAAGCTGAAGACACAGCGATGCAGCAGCACGATGGAGCAACGGTGGAGCTCGTTTTTGGGCTGGTTTCGAGCAGCTCTCATTGCTGCGTTTTGGAGAACGGAGCAGCTTGGTCGTTTGGACTTGAGGTTGAGAAGATGGAAGCAGAAGGGCGGTTGAGAAGATGGAAGCAGAAGGGCCTCCATGGATGACGAAGGATCAGCAGTAGCAGCTGCAACGACCGGAAGAAAATGCAGCAACAGTGGTGGACGTGAGGCTACTCCAATGGTCGTTTGGTTTTGACAACGGGAAACGGGGGGAAAGCAGCCATGGCTGCTCGTGTTGGGGTCTATGGGACGATGGAGAATGTCGTGTGTATGTGTGTGTGTGTGTTGAGGTGGTGGAGGCGTGAGGAAGGGCAGCCATGGGAATTGGGCTTGGAGGTTGGAGAAGATGAAGATAGGAGGGGGGTGGCGGATGGTTTAGGTTCTTTTTTAGGGTTTGGTTTTTTTTCTTTTGTTTTGTTTTGTGTTGTTTTATGAAATGTAAGATAATAGGGGTGTTGGGTTATGGACTGGGTCGACCCAGTTCGAAATGGACTGGGTCGTTTGGGAAGATTGGGTGTCTTTGGACCTATGACTTAAATTTGAGCCCAATTCCGATTTTCTTTATTTTTTGCTCTCTTTTCCTCTTTTATTTTTCTTAAACTAAATTATAAAAATACTTAAACTATTATTAAGAACTAAATTAAGTTATAAAAGCGCAACTTAACTCCCAATAACAATTAACGCACAATTAAGTAATAATTAAGCATAAAATTGTATATTTGGACATTAAATGCTAAAAATGCAAACGATGCCTATTTTTGTGATATTTATATTTTGTAAAACAAACTTAATTACTAACAATTGTAGAATTAAATCCTACATGCAAAATGCGACATATTTTTGTATTTTTATTAATTTTACAAATAAACATGCACAGACAAATACAAATAATTATTCAAAAATATCACAAAATTGCACACCAAGGAAAATTATTTTATTTTTGAATTTTTTGGGAATAATGCTCATATTGGGTAAAAATCACGTGCTTACAAAATGCACTGTGAAAACATGCTAGATATCCTACTAGGGCTTCACGCCAATACTGTCGAGACCTGAGTGGTTTTTTTCTATTGTCATATCATTTTCTTTATTGATATTTTGTACTCAGTCATGTTTATGCATTATTTGGCACTTCATATCATTGTTCAGGCTAGTATCATGACATTGTAAGCCCGTGTGTGTGAGACTGGAGAGTGAGGCCGAGAGCCTGGTTGTGAGTAACAGTATATGGGATTGGGCTGCATGCCGCAACGGTTATATTGATAATTATGATAGTGCTTGGACTGTAGGATCCCCTCCGGAGTCTGTAACACACCCCCAGTGAGTGCAGTTGATTATATTGAGGGATGGGTCTTCCCTGGACATGGATCTTGTCCAAAGTACTTATACCTGGAGATGGATCTTCTCCACCGGGCTGGAATAGCCTTCCTCGGTACTAGATGACTACGGTCAGTTGATATATATATTTCGGGATGGATCTTCTCCACCGGGATGGAATAGCCTTCCTCGGTACTAGATGACTGCGGTCAGTTGACATATCTATTCCGAGATGGATCTTCCCTGGGCCGGATGGTCATATACAGTATTGAGTGGTTGAGAACTTGTGAGTGGAGGTACACGGATCATTGATCATGCTATCTGTGCGTTGGTACATAGAGATTTTTCCTGAGCTTTATACTACGTATTGTTCAGACTGTATCATTTACTGTTGAGTTTTTACTTGAAGTGCAAGCATGTCTACTTTCTGTATAATTTAAATTGTATTAACTATTGAGGTTTGGTTCGTCACTACCTATCAGTCCATAATTTGGACTTGTTACTTACTGAGTTGGTGTACTCACGTTACCCCGTGAACCTTGTGTGCAGATCTAGGTATTTCGGGTCACGGTAGCGGTTGCTAATCATAGCAGTTGGAGACTTTTCCTTGGAGATTGCGAGGTAGCTGCCTGGCGATCGCAGTTCTACCTTTTCCTTCCCTATCTTCCCCTTAGTATATTTGTTGGATATTCTCAGACTATATTCGTCTTGTTTATTTCGAACAGATGTAGTATTTTGCTCATGACTTAGTGACACCCGAGGTCGGGCTTGTATTTCTTTCTACTTGTTTTGATTTCTACTTTTACCTTTTATCGGATTTCTATTGAAAATATGATTTTTCTTAAGCTTTAAATGAAATATGGAGAATGTGGAAATAAGTTGGCTTGCCTAGTTTCACGATAGGCGCTATCACGACTAGGTTGGTTTTTGGATCATGACATGTTGGTATCAGAGCCTAAGTTACATAGGTCTCACCAGTCATAAGCAGGTTTAGTAGAATCTCGCGGATCGGTACGGAGATGTCTGTACTTATCCTCGGGAGGCTGCAGAACCTTTAGGAAAAACTTCACATTCTTGAATTCCTATCGTGCGAAAATCTGTTGATCTGGTACTAAACTTATGTTACTCTATTCTCCCACAAATGGTGAGGACACGCGCTACCAGTCAGGACGGACGACCACCAGTACCACCAGTTGGGGCCACTAGGGGCCGAGGTCGTGGTAGGGGTAGAGGTGTAGCCTGTACAATAGCTAGGGCAGCACCTGCAGATCCACTAGCCGCCCCAGTTCATGATCAGGCTCTAGCGGGGGATGCTCCAGCAGCTCCAGTTCGGGCACTAACTGTGTCGATGGTTATTCTGGGTCTCCAAGAGACCTTGGCTTAGATTCTGACTGTGTGCACCAATATTGCTCAGGCAGTTGCAGTTACTACTACAGCAACTACTTTCAGGTCGGGAGAGGCACTCAAACTCCCGCCGCCCGTACACTCGTGCAGGTTGTTCAGGCACTGCAGACACCGGAGGCACCACCAGCCCAGCCGGTTGCACCTGCTCAAGATTATGTGGTTCCAATTATGCCTGATGAGGAGCAGCGTCGATTGGAGAGGTTTGATAGACTTCAGCCTCCGACTTTCAGTGGTGCAGAGAGTGAGGATGCCTAGGGTTTCTTGGATAAATGTCATAGGATGTTGCGTATAGTGGGTATTCTGGAGACTAGTGGGGTCTCATTTACTAATTTTCAGTTTTCTAGAGCTGCCTGCACTTGGTGGGAGGCTTATGAGAAGCGTAGGCCTATTAGTGCAGCGCCCCTCACCTGGCAGCAGTTCTCTTCTCTCTTCCTGGAGAAGTATATGATGTAGTCCAGCAGAGAGGAACTACGCAGGTAGTTCGAGCAGTTGCGTTAGGATGATATGACTATGATGTAGTATGAGATGAGGTTTTCTAAGTTAGCCCATCATGTCGTTTGGTTAGTTCTTACAAACATGGAGAGGATCAGGAGATTCATGGATGGCCTTTCTTATCAGCTACGGATTCTTATGACCAGAGAGAGGGTGTCTGGTGTTTCTTTTGAGGAGGTGGTCGACATTGCTCGAGATATAGAGTCGGTTCGCCGCCATGAGAAAGTTAAAGGGAGGCCAAGAGGCCTCGGGGATCTGGTAGCTTTGGGGGTGTTACTTTGGGAGGTCAGTTTCAGTACGGCAGAGGACGTCCATTCAGACATGCCCAGCCAGCCCGTTCGGGCCACCATGGTGGATCATCTTGCCACAGATCTCATAGTTCATAGCAGGCTCACTCATCTCTCAGTGCCCTTTCAGCTTAGAGTTTGACTCAGGCACATCGGTTCAGGGCTCATCTATGCCTTGTTCTTCTAGTGGGCATCCCGGTGCGCGGGGCTCCCTTCAGTCCCCACCGCCATTTTCTAGGAGAGGTTGCTTCGAGTGTGGAGATTTGGGTCATATTAAGAGGTTTTGTCCCCATCTCATGGGAGGTTCATCTCAGCAGAGGAGTCAGCATTTGACTTCAGCACTAGTTACTTCCCCACCCGCTCAGTCAGCACGGGGTGGAGGTCAGTCAGCCAGGGATCGCCCTAAAGGGGGAGGACGATCAGGTGGTGGTCAGGCCCATTTCTATGCCCTCCCAGCTAGACCAGATGCTATTGCTTTAGGTGCTGTGATTACAGGTATTGTCTCAGTCTGCCATAGAGATGCCTCTGTATTATTTGATCCTAGTTCCACTTTTTCATATGTGTCATCATACTTTGTTCATTACTTGGATATGCCTCGCGAGTCTCTGTGGGCGATACTATTATTGTGGACCGTGTATATCGGTCGTGTGTGGTGACCATTGGGGGTTTGGATACCCGAGTGAATCTCTTATTGCTTAGTATGGTTGATTTTGATTTGATATTGGTCATGGATTGGTTATCCCCGTGTCATGCTATCTTGGACTATCATGCTAAGACAGTGACGTTGGATATGCCGGGGTTGCCACAGATTGAGTGGCGAGGTTTGACAGATTATGTTCCTAGTAGAGTGATTTCAGTTTTGAAGGCCCAGCGGATGGTTGGGAAGGGTTGTCTTTCTTATCTGGCCTTCATGAGGGATGTTAGTGCAGAGACTCCTAGTATTGATTATGTTCTAGTAGTGAGGGATTTTCCTGATGTGTTCCCTACAGACCTGTCGGGCATGCCTCCGGACAGGGATATTGACTTTGGTATTGACTTGGTGTCGGGCACTCAGCCCATTTCTATTCCACCGTATCGTACGGCACCAGCGGAGTTGAAAGAGTTGAAGGAGCAGCTTTAAGAACTCCTTGATAAGGGGTTTATTCGGCCTAGTGTGTCGCCGTGGGGGTGCACCTGTTCTAGTTGTGAAGAAGAAAGATGACACGATGAGGATGTGCATTGATTACAGGCAGTTGAACAAAGTTACAATCAAGAACAAGTATCTTTTGCCTCGTATCGATGATCTATTTGACCAGCTTCAGGGAGCGAGAGTGTTCTCCAAGATTGATCTCCGTTCAGGATATTACCAGTTGAAGATCAGGGACTCGGATATTCTTAAGACAGCCTTCAGGACCAAATATGGTCATTATGAGTTCCTTGTAATGTCGTTTGGGCTGACCAATGCCCCACTCGCATTCATGCATTTGATGAACAGCGTGTTTTGGCCTTATCGTGACTCGTTCGTTATTGTATTCATTGATGATATTCTGGTATACTGGCGTAGTCAGGAGGAGCACGTGGAGCATTTGAGAGTTGTGTTGCAGAGATTGAGGGAGGAGAAGCTTTATGCAAAGTTCTCCAAATGTGTGTTTTGGCTCAGTTCAGTGGCTTTCTTGGGCATTGGTGTCCAGTGAGGGTATTCAGGTCGATCCAAAGAAGATAGAGGCGGTTCAAAGTTGGCCCAGACCGTCCAGACACTAAGATTCGCAGCTTTCTTGGTTTGGCGGGATATTACCGTCAATTTGTTCAAGAATTTTCATCTATAGTACCCTTGACCAAATTGACTCAGAATAGTGCTCCTTTCATATGGTCGGATGAGTGTGAGGCGAGCTTTCAGAAGCTCAAGACTGCCTTGACTATAGCTCCAGTGTTAGTTTTGCCATCAGCTTCAGGTTCATATACAGTGAATTGTGATGCTTTGAGAGTTGGTATTGGGCAGTCTTGCATTTATTCTTGTTAGGGAGAGACCTCTCGCAGTTGATGTTCAGGCCTTGGCCAATCGGTTTGTGAGGTTGGATATTTCGGAGCCCAGCCAGGTCTTAGCTTGTATGGTTTCTCGGTCCTCCTTGTTTGATCGCATCAGAGTGCACGAGTATGATGACCCTCATTTGCCTATCCTTAAGGACAGAGTTCAACACGACGATGCTAAGGATGTGACTATTGGTGATGATGGAGTATTAATGATACAGGGCCGGATATGTGTGCCCAATGTAGACGGGCTTCGGGAGTTAATTCTAGAGGAGGCCCATAGCTTGCGGTATTCCATCCATCCGGGTGCTGCGAAGATGTATCAGGATTTGAGACAGCATTATTAGTGGAGGAGAATGAAGAAGGATATTGTGGGATTTGTAGCTCAGTGTCTCAATTGTCAGCAGGTGAAATATTAGCATCAGAGACCGGGTAACTTGCTTTAGCAGATTGATATTCTAGAGTGGAAGTGGGAGTGGATCACCATGGATTTTGTAGTTGGACTCCTACGGACTTTGAAGAAGTTCGATGCTATTTGGGTGATTGTGGATTGGATGACCAAGTCCGCACACTTCAATCATGTGTGTACTACCTATTATTCAAAGTGGTTGGCAGAGATCTATATCCGAGAGATTGTTCGCTTGCATGGTGTCCTCGTTTCCTTTATCTCAAATAGAGGTACCCAGTTTACTTTGCGGTTTTGGAGAGCCGTGCAGAGAGAGTTTGGTACTCAGGTTGAGTTGAGCACAACTTTTCACCCTCAGACGGACGGGCAGTCTGAGTGCACTATTCAGATATTAGAGGACATGTTACGCGCCTGTGTCATTGATTTTGGACGGTCATGGGATCAGTTTCTACCGCTCGTAGAGTTTGCTTATAACAACAGTTATCAGTCGAGTATTAAGATGGCTCCATATGAGGATTTATATGGGAGACGATGTAGATCTCCAGTTGGATGGTTTGAGTCGGGTGAGGCTAGGCTTTTGGGTACAGACTTAGTGCAGGATGCTTTGGACAAGGTAAGGGTGATTCAGGAGCAGCTTCGTACAGCGTAGTCCAGGCAAAAGGGTTATGCTAACAAGAAGGTCTATGATGTGTCTTACATGGTTGGAGAGAAGGTTCTAGTGAAGGTTTCACCCATGAAAGGTGTTATGAGATTTGGGAAGAAGGGTAAATTGAGTCCTCGGTTCATTGGGCCTTTTGAGGTACTTCTAAGGATTGGGGAGGTGGCTTATGAGCTTGCTTTGCCACCCAGCTTGTCGAGTATGCATCCCTTGTTTCATGTTTCTATGCTCCGGAAGTATATTGGCGATCCATATCATGTTTTGGATTTCAGCATGGTTTAGTTAGATGATGATTTGACTTATGATGTGGAGCCAGTGGCCATTTTGGAGGTACAGGTCCGAAAGTTGAGGTCAAAGGATATACCTTCGGTGAAAGTGCAGTGGAGAGGTCGGCCCGTGGAGGAGGCTACTTGGGAGACCGAGCCGGAGATGCGGATCAGATATCCTCACCTATTTTAGGTTTCAGGTATGTTTCTTGACTCGTTCGAGGATGAACGTTTGTTTAAGAGGGGGAGGATGTAATGACCCCGCCGGTCGTTTCTTGAGTTACCGCTCCGGTTTCCCCATTTATGCTTTCTTATGTGTTGTTCAGCTATATTTCATTGTATCATGTTAGTTGGTTCGGGTTTGGGAGTAGTTTTGGAGTGTTATGAGACACTTAGTCTCTTAAGTTGGCCATTTAGCTGGAAAAGTCAATCAGAAGTTGACTTGTGAGTAAACGATCTCAGAATTTGGTTTTTATGGTTCAGATAGTTTTGTTAGGTGATTTGGAACTTATGAGCGTGTTTGGAACGTAATTTGGAGGCCCGTGGTATATTTAGGCTTGAATTGGCGAAATTGAAATTTTGGCACTTTCCCATTGGTAGTGGAAATCTTGATATCGGGGTCGGAATGGAATTCCGAAAATCGGAGTAGGTCCGTAGTGTCCTTCATGACATGTGTACAAAATTTCAGGTCATTCGGAGTTGAATTGATAGGTTTCGACATCGTTTGTGGAATTTGAAAGTTCCTAAGTTCTTAAGCTTGAATTCGAAGTTGACTTGGTGTTTTGGTGTTGTTTTGAGTGATTCTAAGGCTCGACTAAGTTTTAATGATGTTATGGGAGGTGTTGATATGTTTGGATTGAGGTCCCGAGGGCCTCGGGTATGTTTCGGGTGAGTTTTGAGCGAGTCTGGGCTTTGCCGGAACTCAGGCAATGGTTCTGGTGCTTAAATTTAACGCTGGGGTGGAAGTTTTACCGCTAGGGGCGGTAGTTTTACCACTGGGGTGGTGGTTTTACCGTTGGGGCGGTCCAGAAGGAGAATCCGCAAGTTTGTTGGTTCGACTTCGGAAGCCTATATCTTTTGATATACATGGATTTTTGAGATGATTCAAAAACAAAGTTGTAGCCTTTCGTGTCTAGTTTCCAGAAAGGTAAAGAAACCATAATTTGGACATCTGTAGAGAATGTTATGGCCAAAATACTAAGGCCTGCCTCTGCAGCCACCAGAAGCGCGGTCAGCGGTGGTTTTACCGCGGTCCGCGGTGATGGAAATCCGAGAGGTGCACTATAAATACAAGATTTGGGGTTTTATTTCATATTTTGACCTAGAGAGCTCGGGCTTTGGCGATTTTACGAGGAATTTTAAAGAAACCCCTCGGGGTAAGTGATTCTAACTCAATTTTGGCTAAAATACATGATTCTAATGTTGGATTCATCATTTGAGTAGAGATTTGGGATGAAAATTTGGGAAAAATTATAGAACATCGTAAAATGAATTTTGGGATTTGAAAGCCGATTCGGAGTCAGAATTGAGTGAAACTAGCATGGGTAGTCTCGTAATTGAATGGGTTGTCAGATTTTGAGACTTCAGTCAGATTTCGAGATGTGGGCCCGGGGGTGGGTTTGACCAATTTCGGGATTTTTGATGTAATTTGATTATTTTCGCGTGGGCTTTGTTCCCTTAGCATATTTTGATGTTATGGTTCTGATTTTGGTTAGATTCGGGGCATTTGGAGGCCGAATCGAGAGGCAGAGACTTCGTGAGTTAGAGTTTGGCTAGGCTTGAGGTAAGTAATGCTTCCAAACTTGGTTCTGAGGTTCGAAACCTCGAACTATGAGTTCTATGATTACTATTGAGGCGACGCAAATGCCAAGTGACGGGCGTGTGGGCGTGCACCGTGAGGATTGCAGCCTGGATCATTTCATGGCACCGCTTAGTAACTCTTTCTTGTTGATATCTGTGTTTCTATCATGTGATTGAGTAAATGCGCTGTGAAAACATGCTAGATATCTTGCTAGGGCTTCACACTGATACTGTCGAGACCCGAGTGGTCTTTTTTTGTTGTCATATCATTATCTTCATTGATATTTTGTATTCAGTCTTGTTCATGCATTATATATCATGTCTCAGTCTCGATTATTGTTATTTGGCACTTCATATCATTGTTCGGGCTAGTATCATGACATTGTGAGCCTGTGTGTGTGAGACTGGAGAGTGATGACTGAGTGAGGCCGAGAGCCTGGTTGTGAGTAGTATATGGGATCGGGCTACACGCCGCAGCGGTTATGTTGATGATTATTATAGCGCTTGGGTTGTAGGAGTCCCTCCGGGGTCTGTAGCACACCCCTAGTGAGCGCAGTTGAATATATTGAGGGATGGATCTTCCCTGGACATGGATCTTGTCCGGAGTACTTATACCTGGAGATGGATCTTCTCTACCGGGCTAGAATAGCCTTCCTCAGTACTAGATGACTGCGGTCAGTTGATATATATTCTGGGATGGATCTTCCCTGGGCCGGATGGCCATATACAGTATTGAGTGGTTGAGCACTTGTGAGTGGAGGTACACGGAACAATAATCATGCTATTTGTGCATTGGCACATAGAGATTTTTGGGGCTATCAATATAATCTGTGCATTGCTATATGTAGGACCATTTCATGGTAAAGAAATGTCCCAACAATGATATGACTGAGGCAATGATACAACAGACTTTCTATCGGGGCATCAACATAACAAATCAGTGCATAGTGAACCAACTTGCTGGGGGTAATTTCATGAAACTGTCTTATGATGATGAGGCTTGTGACATTCTTGACTAGATGGCTGATACATCCTACGCTTGGCAAAGTAGAGCCAATGTGCCACAGGGTGACCCCACGTTCACTCACTTGCAGAAAGAGCTACATGACCATGGGCAGGCTATAGCAAAGCTGACAACAACAATGAACCAGCTAGCGAAGGCACAGTTACAACAGGTTCAAAATCCGTGCCAAGTAAATGCTATGGAGGGTGTCAAAGTGCTAGTGAATAAAAGATTGTGGTGGATTCCAAGATGATAGTTATGATGGGCAGAATGAAGAAGTGCAATATATGAACAATTATCAGGGCCAAAGGGCCAATTCTTCCAACCAACAACAATGGAGACCCCAAGGCAATTGGGGCAATCAACAACAACAAGGGAATAGTAATTGGGGAAACAACAGCCAAAATTCCAATTGGGGCAATCAGAACAATAATCAGAACAATCAGGGTAATTGGAATGGCAACAATAACAATTGGGGTGGTAACAACAATCAGGGTGGTTGGAATAATGGCAATCAAGGAAATCAGGGGCAAGGCTTTCAAAGGCCCCCAATGTATCAACAACCAAACAATCCACCCCCATTTCCATCCCAAGGTCCTAATTCTTCCAACAATGAAATAGGGAGAATTGAAATGATGTTTGAACAGATGATGAAAAAGAATGCGGACTCTGATGCTCAGTTGGCTTCCCACAATACTTCAATCAGAAACTTGGAGGTTCAATTAGGCAAAATCTCACAATCCTTGAATACTCATCCTTAGGGGGCTTTACCAAGTGATATGGTAGTTAACCCGAAGGGTGGGAACAATTATGTTATGGCGGTAACTACAAGAAATGGACGAGGTGGTGATGTGAATGCCTCCAAGCTAAAAGAAATTTTGAGTGATAAAGTTGAGTTGCAAGAAGATGAGATTTCTTTGGTTGTTGAAAATATGATTGATGGTGACGTGAATGAGGAAGTGAGGATTGATATTCAAGATACCGAGGTGGAGACTCAGAATAACGTGAACCCGTCTAGGGAACACGTAATAGACATGCCGGAAATGGTTGTACCTAAAGCCAAGGCTCCTTTGCCAAGGCCACCTCCACCTTATCCTCAAAGGCTCGCGAAGCAGAAAAATGAGAATCAGTTTAAGAAGTTTATTGACATGATGAAGAGCTTATCCATTAATATGCCTTTGGTGGAGGTTCTAGAGCAAATGTCGGGTTATGCTAAATTCATGAAGGACTAGGTGACAAAGAAAAGATCCATGGATTGTGAAACTATCAAGATGACCCACCAAGTTAGTGCAATAGTGCACTCAATGGCCCCAAAGCTAGAAGATCTCGGTGTTTTCACCATTTCTTGCACCATTGGGAACGCGGACTTTGCAAAAGCTCTATGTGATTTGGGGCAAGTATCAACTTGATGCTCTATTCAATTTTCAAGACTTTGGGTATTGGACAACCGAGGCCGACTTCCATGAGATTGCAAATGGCAGATAGAACTATGAAGAGACCATTGGGTATTATTGATGATGTTCTTGTCCGGGTGGACAAATTTATCTTGCCAGCTGATTTTGTGATCTTGGATTGTGAGGTAGATTACGAGGTTCTAATCATATTAGGAAGACCTTTCCTTGCTACTGGGAAGGCCTTAGTTGATGTGGAAGCAGAGGAACTCACCTTCCGGGTAGGTGATGAGAAAGTGGTCTTTCATGTGTGCAAGTCAATGAAGCAGCCCAATAGTTCTAAAGTATTCTCTTTTGTGGACTTTGTCACGGCAGTGATAGTTGATGATACTAGTGCAATGATCAATGTGGAGGACCCTCTAGAGGCAGTTTTGTTGAATCTTGATGTAAATGAGGTTGAAGGCCGAGTGGAATGCGTGAATGCTTTACATGGAATGGGCTCTTACTCTTATGAGCCTAGGAAACTCTCTTTGGACCTTGAGAATAGGAAGACTCCACCAACAAAACCTTCAATCGAGGAACCTCCGGTGTTGGAGTTAAAGTCGTTGCATCCACACCTCAGGTATGAGTTCTTAGGCCCTAGTTCAACTTTGCCAGTTATTCTTTTCTCTTGTCTTACTAACATGCAGGTTGATGCAACATTGGTGGTGCTTCAAAAGTGGAAGAAGGCAATTGGATGGACCTTAGCTGATATTCGGGAGATTAGCCCCGCATTCTGTATGCACAAGATAAATCCATGGTGTTTAGAAGGTCGAATGTTGTTAATGATTCATTTGAATTGAGGGCAATTATTAGTCCCAATTGATGCTAGATGAGGTCACTTTAGGGCAGCTGAATTTTCTTGGATTTACTCTTAAGAGGTGGGTCTTATTTTGTTTGCTTGAGGACAAGCAAAAGCTTAAGTTTGGGGAGTTGATAACTAGGGATTCTAGTCCATTTTACACTCCTTTTTACTTGAGTTTTGATTAAAAATATGTACAAAATAGTCCCAAAGGCTTATATGTTGTACTTTGGTGCAAGGTTTGGTCAAAAAGGTGAATATTAGTCAAAATCAGCTCAAAAAGGAGTGAAACATGCACAAGTATCAAGAATAAGTCCAAGCACAATTAAAACAGATCCACTGCGGCCGCAATCCATTTAGTGTGGTCCGCAGTGAGGAGAATTAGAGAGGTGCACTTTTGGAGCCTAAGGCAATGCGGACCGCAGTGGATTTAGTGCGGTCGCAGTGGCCTCTTTGCGGCCGCAACCCATTTTGTGCGGTCTGCAAAGATGAGAGTTTATAGAGTTAGGAGTTTGAAGTTAAAGCCAATGCGGTCCGCGGTCCTTTTTATGCGGACCACACCTCATGCCACCGAGGCTGTAGTGCATTTTATGCGGCCCGCGATGGCCAGATTCAGAGAAGATTCAATTAAGCCAAGAAGCCTCATTGCAGTCCGCAGTGCATTTTGCGTGGACCCCACTTCCTCGTTAGGGGTATTTTTGTCCAAAAAATTTAGCCTAGTATAAATACTTTCTTTTTCCATTTTTAGGCCATCCTTTGTAATTTGACTTTTAGCTGAGCTCGTGAACGGAGATTTTTTACTATTTTGAGCAATTTGTAGTTACTTTAACACTGAAGTTTCTTTATCTTACTTTGTAATTAAATCTTATGGGTTATTCTTCATCTATTTATCAGTTTTCTTCTATTATTATGAGTAGATAGACCCATTAGCTAAGGTTTTGGCTCAACCCTAGTGTGGGTATTTGATGGGTCTTGAGTTTTAAGGCTTGAATGTCTATGGGCGTTTGAAAATTGGACTAATTTGTGTTTTCCATGTTGAATTAGTGGTTGCAAACACTAGTTTGTGCCTTTTTGACTTGGGTTCTTCTTGAGAAAGAGGGCTTGAGTCTAGGAAAATTAGTCCAACAAGGAATTGGGGCGTATTGAAGAGATTGATAGCCCCAATTAATGGGTTAAACCTAGAAATAGTACTACCCGACTTGAACCTAAATTGCTTGCACAAATTATCATACCCAATTGGTCTTGAGAAAGTCAATTAGGGCAAAATCTTTCAAACTACCGAGAGGTATAGAGTGAAAAGTTTCGTGCATTGGTTATATCGTAATCCCCAACATGACAACCTTGCCTTAGATTCGAGAACCCATCAAGTATTCACCTAGGAGAACGTCACTTCCCTAGATCCTCTTTAACCATTTAGACAACCTTTCAAGTATCTTACTCTTAGCTTAATTTAGCATCTTATTAGCATAATATTAGAAGTAATCAAAAGACCAACTATGATTGGAAGTGCAAATAAGAGCAATTACGCATCTCTAGTTTAGATAGGAATCCAATTCCCACTTCTAATTCGATCCCTACCATATCGGGTAAAAGCTGCTTCGACCACTTTCGCAACTTTGTAGTGGTGCAGGGTTGGATCTAATCAGTCCACAGTAGATTTAAGCTTGAATTGGCGAAATTAGAATTTTAGCGTTTTCCGGTTGGCAGTGGAAATCTTAATATCGGGGTCGGATTGGAATATCGAGAATTGGAGTAGGTCTTTGTGTTATTTGTGACGTGTATGCAAAATTTCAGGTAATTCAGATGAGGTTTGATAAGTTTTTGCATCTTTTGCGGGATTCGGAAGTTTTGGAATCCTTAAGCTTGAATACGAGAGTGATTTGATGTTTTAACATTGTTTTGAGTATTCCGAGGGTTGGAAAAAGTTTGGATAATGGTATATGACTTGTTGGTAGGTTTGATTGAGGTCCCAGGGCCCTCAGGATGATTTCGACGGGTTATCGGAGAGTTGGAAAATGGGGTTGTAGCTGAAGCTACTGTATTTCTATCATAATCGCACCTGCGGTCATCGCAGGAGCGGAGGTTGGTTGGCTGGGGATGCATCGCAGATGCGGAAGGTGAGTCGCACATGCGAGCCCGCAGGTGCGGTGTATTGATCGTAGGTGCGGATAGAGGGTTTAAGTGAAGTTCCGCAGATGCGGACGTTTTGTCACAGGTGCGGGGGTCGCAGGTGCGGTATTTGGACCGCAGATAACATATAAATTCTTGCCTTCGCAAAAATGTCATTTTTCAACCATTTGTGTTCGGACTTAGAGCTTTTTGAGAGGAATTAAAGAGGGATTCGAGGGGTAACACTTGGAGGTAAGGTTTTTGAACTCAATACTCAATTCTATGGTGATTTCTAACAGATTAGACATGAAATTAGTGAGATTAAAGGGTTAAAACTGAAGGCTAGGGCTTGAGTTTTGGAGAGCTTTGATTGCGGATTTGAGGGGCCATTTGAGGTCCGATTTTGGTGGAAGGATAAGGATTATAGTGATGTGATTTTTATTGAATTCCAAGATGTGGGCCCAGGGGTCGGGTTTGGCCAATTTCGGAATTTTTGAGTTAATTTGATTATTTTCGCTTGGGCTTTATTCCTTTCGCGCGTATTAATATTATGATACTGATTTTGGTTAGATTTGGAGAATTTGGAGGCCGAGTCGAGAGGCAAAGGCATCGCGGGCTAGAATTTGGACTGGTTTGAAGTAAGTAATGATTGTAAATATTATCTTGAGGGTATGAAACTCCGGATTTCACATAGTTTCACTACTTTGAGGTGACTCACATGCTAGATGACGAGTGTGGGGTCGTGCACTATTGGGGATTGTAACTTGGTCCGTCCCGTACGACTATTAAGTCACGCATTTGATTGAAAACTATTTGATACTATTGTGTTTTGAAAAAAATACTATTATGTTTTGGGTTGAATGCTATATTTGGGCCTCGTGCCAACTGTTCGGACCCTTAGGGGCTTTTTACTACTGTTTCCTCATTATTTTGGTTTAATATCTACACTTAGTCATGCTATGTTTTACTGATTTCATAACTCGGTTTTATTTACTCTGTTCTGATCCTATAAACGATATTTTGGGCTGAGCACTCTGTTTTACTGTTAGCTCGAGAGATTTCTGACTAAGTAAGGTCGAGGGCCTGTGTTGTGAGGATATCATGTGATCTGGCTGCGCGCTGCAGCGTGCTGTACTGTTTTTGTGATATATGAGAGGTTGAGGGCCTGATTTATTACTCCACGAGATGGCTTATAATAACGCTTGGGTTGTAGGAGCTCCTCCGGAGTCTAAACACCCCAATGAGCGCGGGTACCTAGTGTGAGTGATGTGATGTTGCCCGAGGGACTATTTTTGTTCTATGTTGTTGCCCCAAGGGCTAATTACGAGTGATTGTAAGGTAGCCCGAGGAGCTGGTTCTGTTAATATTTTGCCCGAGTGGCGGTTTATGGTACATGTCTTGCCCGAGGGGCTGTTTACGTTTCTATCATTTTTACTCACTATTTCATCACTTGTTTGAAACTATTGAAAGATGTTTTTAAAAGGAAAGGTTTTTACTGAAACTGAGTTTGTTTTACGAGATAACTGATTTCTGTAGTGCTTTGGAAATGTATTGTATTTGTTGTAGTGCTATGACGTGAAATTATCTGTTTTCTTACTACTCAGCTTTCATTTACTTTTATTACTTACTGAGTTTGCGTACTCATATTACTCTCTGCACCTTGTGTGCAGATCCAGGAGTTGCGGGTTTTGATAGCCAGCGTTGATCATTCATTCAACAAGTCTTGGAGTCGACAAGGTAGCTGCATGGCGTTCGCATCCCTATTCTTTTCCCTCATATCTTCCCTAGATTCTATTAGTATTGTCTTCTAGACTTTGTTAGCCTTTATTGTACTTAGACAGATCTTGTAGTTTCTCGTGACTTGTGACACCCTGATGTCGGGCTTATGTTATATTTCCGCACGGGTTATTTAGACTTATATTATGAGATTTTGTTAATTAATGGCTAAAAAAACAATGACTTTTATGGAATAACGGTATGATTTGGAGTTTGTGTCGGTTGGCCTAGTTTCACGATAGGCGCCATCACGACCGGTCGGTTTTAGGGTCGTGACAAATATTTTGCATTTGAGACCATAAGTATAATTTTGGCAAGCTAGCTTTTACAATCTCTGCTTTCGTCGATTTTAGAACTACTGGTAGTACTTGACAGAAATCACCTCCCAAACCATTAATTTTCCACCAAATTGTTCATTGATATCCAATATATCTCTAGAACTCCGAGCAATTATTTTGATAGTTTGACACTTCCCTATAAGCGCTTCAACTCATATTATCAATTTTTCTTATAAAGCTACATTATTGCTCTGCTTTGATATATTTGTGATGTTTATTTCAGTTATTTGAAGAGGTATATCAAATCTAAAATGAGTAGTCTCATAATAAAATTGTTGCTGGTACACCCATTGTTATTATTGCAGACAGTATCATGCCTTTTGATATGACATTTGCAAGTAATTGACACAGAATATTATTTCGATTTCATCGAAGGTATCTACAAAGGATAATCCCTTTATACCAAAGTCGACTCTTTATAATATAGTCTTGAAAGCTTGTTCTTATTCAGGATTTAGCTTTGATTATGCTTCCTCTTACACTTGTATGGCCGTTTGATTCTTAATACCATACTAACCTTTTTTTGCTTAGTGTTCTAATATTTTTAATCTTTAACACTTTTTTATGAAATAAATCTATATACCCTAAAAACAATTAATTTAAAAAAATGATTGAATTGGATCCTCTAACTAAATAATTAATTGAAATATTTAATTATTTGGTCTTAACATAAAAAATAATGTATTTTTATGTTGATTCAGATTCTTAACATTAGTTCATCTAATGTTTGGAATATGTAATCTTAATTATAATTTTATTCTCACATAAATTTTATTTTCAAAGAGTAAAAAGATCGATCTAACGTTCCACTTGTAGATCTTTATATTTACAGAATTATTAGTGGTATTGACTCTTATCAATCATTTTTCTTTCTCTTTCTCACACATTTATATTCTTAAATATTTTCTTAGTTGATGTTTAATAATTGGGTATATTTTTTTAAAATTACACGAAAAATTAATTAAAAAATATCATTTGAGCTGGAAAATAGTTCAAATATAGGATAAAAATATATTATCATGGGGATATTTTTTTCTTAATGTATGCGCTCTATGCAGTCCATTTGCCATTACTTTTATTTTTTCTTGTTATTGGATATTATGGAGTACTAATGTATTTTCAATACAGAGGATTCTTATGAAATTGATTTTATTAAACCTTCCTACATATTTTTAATAAAAATTTAATAGACAAAAATTTATTAATTTAAAAATCTTATATGTTAAAAAAATTAACATAGAAAGTATTGCAGTCTAAAAATAAAGTTATTACAGTTATGTCATTTCCCTACGAGTTATTCTGTTTAATATTTTAGGGCTATTTTTATCTATTAATATTATATTCGTGCGATAATAATCATAATATAGGGTCTCCATTTCTAAAATTAGTAATAGAAATTTTTTAAGAAGTATATCCTAATAGTAATATATCCTAAAATTAACAGGATTATATGACTAAAAATATGTGTCTATCCCGAACGTAATTATACTAAAAGGAAAGCTAACGTGTTTCTAAAGGTATTAGGTTTATACGCGAACATGTAGTATTATATGTCTATGCCCGAAAGTAATTATACTAATAGTATTCCTAAAGGTAATCATGTAGGATTCCTAACGTGTAGTATTATATCCTAAAACTAATAGGATTACAACGCTAATATCTAGAATTCCAGTTATGTCCTTTTATTGTGAGTTATTATGCTTAATATTATAAGGTTATTTTTGTAAACCGACATTGTATTCATGCTTTTATAATAATATAGATATAGATAGATAGATAAACTACTATGTGAAAATTTTCAAACTTTTTGAAATTAATGTATATAAAAAAAATTATAAGTGAAAATAGTTAGCAACTCAAAATATTTAAAAAATATTTGTAGATATATGGTATACAAATTTATTTGACTTTCAAAAGAGTAATAATATTACATACGGTGAAAGAGAGAAAAAAGTATCTTACCTCACCAAAGTGTCAAGTGTGAGTAATAATAGCCATTGTGATTAAGTAACAGAGATTTATGTATGTATTGGCAAATGTCATATATTTTTGTTGATTTAGCGTAAATATTGGATGTATGTACATAATTTAACTATAGAATTACAAAACATATACTATATTAATCAGGCATAAAAAGTTTTTCTACTAGAAAAAATATATTGTATTAATTAACTGAAAACAACAAGTATTAAAGTTGAAGGAAAATTGTCTAACATGAGACCATAATAATAGAAATTAATCTTCTGACAAACATTCATAAGAAGCTGGAATAGCTCAGTTGGTTAGAGCATGTGGCTGTTAACCACAAGGTCGGAGGTTCAACCCCTCCTTCTAGCGGCAACTTTTTGTGTGGCTCATTACCTTACATCAGCTTTCATGGCCCTATGTTAAGATTTTTAATTTAAAATTGTAGCTAATTTCTACATAGTATCCCTGAGAATGATTTGTACACTTATCCCCGGGGTACTCACTACCTTATATAGGCTTGAGCGGCCCAAACATTGAGCTAGTGGTATCGATGCGCGTTTTAAGAAACTAGTTTTAGGATACGCTGAAGAAACTAGTTTTAGGATACACGCGCATCGCGCGTATCCTATATCGATGTATATAAAATTATTAAAAAAATATAATCCCTTGAAAATAAAATTTTAAAAAATATAAGCTCTTGAAAATAACGACTATTGATCCTATTTTTTGTGTGGCTCATTACCTTACATCAGCTTTCATGGCCCTATGTTAAGATTTTTAATTTAAAATTGTAGCTAATTTCTACATAGTATCCCTGAGAATGACTGTCTGTACACTTATCCCCGGGGTACTCACTACCTTATATAGGCTTGAGCGGCCCAAACATTGAGCTAGTGGTATCGATGCGCGTTTTAAGAAACTAGTTTTAGGATACGCTTAAGAAACTAGTTTTAGGATACACGCGCATCGCGCGTATCCTATATCGATGTATATAAAATTATTAAAAAAATATAATCCCTTGAAAATAAAATTTTAAAAAATATAAGCTCTTGAAAATAACGACTATTGATCCTATTTAATCAAAAAGTTGTGAATGACCTAGCTAAGCATGAAAATAACCGAGATAATCTTGAAAGATCGGTGTTTTATTATGTATCCCCTTCTTTTATTTTAGATTCGTATTAAAATGATTGTATAAGTACTTATTATAGGCATATCAACTACAAAAAGGAAAAAAAAAATAGTGATGGGCCAATTATATAGCTAAATAATAAAAATCTATCGCTAATCATATTCAGTGACAAGATTAGTGATAGATTATAAAAATATCCTTTTTAACTACGAGATGAATTTTGTAACTAATTCCTATTTTGTAAAGTCGAATTCTGTAATAAATTTTCTTACTAAGAATATTAGTTTTTTTTACCAAAAAATAATAATTTAGGTACTTTTGTAGATTAATTATGAAAATTAATTTTTTTTATCACAAATTAGTAATTCATATATTTTCCAACAACAATTAATATTTTGAAACCTAATGTCGTCGCAAATTTTAAGAACAAAAACAAATGGATTAAACAACTAAGTTTCTAAAAAAAATATATCGTGGAGTTTTCTAGTTGGAAAAGAAAATTTCCTCCTACTTTTTGTATTCTTTTAGTGTCTTAATATTTTGTATCCTTATTAGGAGAAATATCAAACACTAAATTATATACTTTTTTAAAACTTCTTTAATTTAGAACTTCTAAATATTAGGAATGTTTTTTTATTTTACAATTTTATCCCATGTAAAATATATTTTTAAAGGGTAAAAAAGGCGAACGATATTTTGCTAAGGGCCTTCGTGCTTTTAATATAGTATATATAGAATAGATATAGATTTTTGCAATAATAATTTGGTGGATCATAACTTTTTCACAAGTTATGACTTATGTATGGCGAAAATTACAATTTCGCAAGTTGCTTGGTGGTTCATAACTTTGGTACAAATTGTTCATAAAATTTTATTGGATTCGAATAGGTAAAACCTTCTTCATTCACAAGTTATGGTGGACATGCATAACTTTGGTACAACTTATTCACAAGTTATGTTTGAGACAATTTATAACTTGGTATAAATTTGGATGAATAAAATTTTCCTAGTTCACAAGTTATGACAGGCATGCACAACTTTGGTATAAATTGAAGTTCTATCGTATTACGTACAACAACAACAACAGAATACTCAGTATAATCCCATATAATGGAGTCTCGGAAGGGTAGTGTGTATGCAGACCTTACCCTACCTTGTGAAGGTAGAGAGGTTGTTTCCAATAGATCCTCGAAGTTCTGTCGTATTGGGAAAAAAAAATTGTGCTATCTTCATTCTACTTGTCTTGTTAAATTATTTATATTTCAGCCGGTTTGGCAAAGCTGCATGCACAAATATTTATAAGTTTTTTCGGACATAAAGACTTGATAGAATGGACTATGATCTTAAAAAGCTCTTTAATTTCTAGTATTATTGTTTTTAATAGTTCAGAGTGTTTTTACACGATGTCTAGAACAAATTAGCGGGAGCTAATAGTTGTACATCTATTGCAAGCTTGAGTTGTTTTAATTAATTAGTCTCAAGATACGCGTGATACGCTTGTATTCTATCTCAATGAATACTAATTTATTTAAAATTTGTATTTAAATAATAAAATAAAAGTATAAGTTACTAAAGATGATCATATATATTGATCATATATAATAACTCAATAATTAAGGAATAAAATAATATTCAAAAGATTACTCTATTAGTTCTCCTTCAGTTTGTTCTCCTACTTGGTTTATTGTCAAAAAAGTCACAGGAGTAGCGTTTGACTAAAGTTAAAAAGATCGTTCAACTTTACCTGAGGAACTTGGGTACGTGCATGCATGTATATTTTATGTTACTTATTCCAAAATTTGCTTCAAGATAGTTTACCAACAATGTAAAGTATTTACTCATTTTACGATACTGCTAAAATTATAGCCTTATTCTATTGATACCTTAGTAATCATACAAGCATCCGAACTCGATTATTATTAACAGTTCATATATTTTTTGCTCGATTATTATTTTATTTTACTTATGAATTTTTTCTGAAGTACTTGTTTTTCGAATTCTCTTATTTATTTATACAGAATATATATTGATCAACATTTTTACCGTTTAAAATAATTTTACATTTTTAAAAATTAATCATATAACTATTTCTTAATATTTAGACAATCAAGTGGACAAAATATTTGAGTATACTTCAAATTCTAAGTCCTTATTGTTCAAAGAAAAGAGAACTACCCAATGCTCTTTAAAGTCTAACTTTATGCCACCTCAATAGGAATCTATATCTATATTATATTAAAAGAAGAGTAGTATGAATTGTGGTTAAGCCAAGTGCCAAGCTAAAATAAAGTCACTTGGTAATTGTAGGACAACATTAATTATTAGAAATTATAAATGAAAACATTTAATGAATCTTATACATAATCTAAATATATCTTAGACAAATCTAATCTCTCTCTCTCTTAATACACACACACACACACACACACACACACACATTGATCCACTCATAAATTTTCTTATAAATTAGCTAGAAATATGGAGGAAAAAAATTAATTAGAAAACTAAAATAGAAAAATATAAAAAAAATAGAAAGACGTAAATTGAGATAACCTATGACTATTTATACTTTGAAGTAAGTTAAAATATAAAATAAAACTTACTTAAGATATTAAAGATTTATTGACTTCAAAAATTAAAAAAATTCAAGCAGTAAAATAAGATCTTACATAAAGTATAAAGTTATTTGTAAGATAAGAAAAAACTTAAATATTATATATATATATATATATATATATATATATATATATATATATATATATATATATATATATATATAAAAGGAATGTAGTGTGGCATGACATTAAGCCAAGTGGCATATTCAGAAAATGTCACTTAGAAATAGTACATGGAGAAATAATATAAATAGAAATATTTCTACTTAGTATTTTTAAGACATAATTAAATAGATTTTTAGACAAATTTAATAAGGATTAAAACAACTTAGATTTGATCAAATTTAATTTATGGTAGAAATCAATTAAAATTGACTCACATTCTTATACTAAATAAATTTTGATAGCTTTCCAAATATAATTATTAACTAACCACTTGATGTGCTTTCTTTCATTTCATAATTTTATTATTTTTAGAAATAGTAAATGGAGAAATAAAATGATATGAAAATATTATCATTAGATATATGTGTTCAAACAAATAAGAAATTAACTTTTATGATTAATAATAAAATGAGTGTGGTAGAAATAGATATTAAATTAAACAAGCTAATGAAAGTCACATAACAATGTAATAATATTATGTATTGAAAAATAAGGAATAAATAGAGAGAAATTAATCAAAACTTTCATCATACAGAAAAATGATAAAACTTATTTAAATTTGAGATGAGAAAGTTGTTATTTATTTATTATGATAAGAAAGATGATATTGTGGATAATACCACACAACTTATGTCAGATAAAATAAGAACTTAAAAATATTAAAAATAAATTAAAAATAGCGTGAGAATATTTATGCTAAGAATTAGTTTAGAAAACAAAATAAAGTGAAATAAAACACTTAAAGATACTATTGATAAATTTAAAAAACTTAAGAATTCAAGCAATATTTTTAAAATAAAATAGATATTTATTTTAAGATTAAATTTTTTTTAAATTTATCTATATTATATTAAAGGATAGTAATGGATAATAATACTAAATAAAGTGGAAAATTAATTAAAAGTCGTATGAAACTGTGATAATACCATATATTTGATAACATAATAGCAAAAGTAAAAAAAATAATTAAAAATTAAATATCAAAAATGAAAGGAAAAGACTATTTTGCTTAATATTAGAAAGTTCTTAAATTTATGATGAGAATGCTCAAAATCCAATGGATATGACCACCAAAAATTAAAGTCTTACTAAATAAGAATTAAAATTTTAAAAAATAAAATAAATATCTAATATAAGTAATTTAATTAACTAAAATTAAAAATTAAATTTTGTATCTTGAAATTGAAAGAGATTTTTTTTATTGCATGTCATACAAAAAATAAATATAAAAAAACTTAATAGATTTACAATATAATAATTAAGGAACTTATATATTAATATTTCATACTAATCAAAGTTACAACTTAAAGTCAAATATGATATTATTTTGGTTACAGGTAAAATATTAATTAAAATTCTTAGTAGGGAAGAAACTGTATAAAGAAAAAAAATAGATATAATGTGAGAATATATTAAATTAATTTAAAATAAAATAAATTAAATTATTGAATAATATTCCAAAATATTATTTATAAATTTAAATAGTAAAATAGTTTCGAGTAAGAGAATAAAAGCGTAAAATATATTAAATTTCAAGAATAAAAAAATAATATTTATCGATAATTATTAAAAGGATAATAAGCAAAATATTAAGTCAATTAGTAAGCCGAAAAACTCACATAAAAGTATAATAATATTATATAATAAATTATTTCATAATTATAAGCAAAGAACAAAAAACAATTGTGTAAAATTTAAAAGAATAAGACTTATTTAAGCTTTAGACAAAAAAAATAAACTAATATTGAGAATTTTATTAAAATAATATAATTTAATATGTTTAAACGAGACAAATCACCACATGACATAGTAATTTTTAATATTGATAACGAAACAAAATTCAAGTACTAAAATTAACCTATTGGATTATATAAATATAGAAAAAGAAAACAGGTTATCCAAAAATAAGATTTGCGAAATGGTTTCATGTCTTGCTTCTTAATTAATATCAAATGATTATCTATAAATTTTATCTGGAAGGTTTATATTTTAAAGTTATTTATACATAATTCAAATAATCCAAATCACAATCCGACATGATTTGTGTCCGCGCATCGCACGGACACAAATCAAGAGTTTGACTTACGTGCACAATTTTTACGTGCCCTCTTAAATATTAGCCATAAAATTGTTGGATCAATTAGTTACTTTAGTTTCATTAACAACACACGGTAATTTACTCCTCTCCCATGAAAAGTAACATACAAGAATTATAATTATGTAACATATATAGTTCAAATAAAAACAAAATTTAAATAAGGTAAAATTTCAATTGACTTTATAATCCTAAATTTTAGGATTTCGTGCCTAGTTCAAATGGGAAAATATTTAATACCAATATTTTAGTCGATCTTAAAGTATTAAATATTAGAAGAATAATTAAATGACTATTTTATCTAGTATGAACTTTATTTTTAAAGGGTAAAAAAGGCAAACGATATTTCGCTAAAGAACTTCGTGCTTTTAATATAATATAGATATAGATTAAAGCGATGTAAAACAGTAACAAAATATTTTTAAATCGTCAATGACGCGTCTCACCATAAACTACATCTTCTTTCATCAAGATGAGGGACAACAGGAAAAGGCATTTCTGGTAAGATAATCAATCATTACTCCATATAATAAGTCAACAACTAAAAAAATTCCTTTTTTCCCCCCTTGTTTTTTAGAGTTGTTGGCTAGTTTAAAAAGGAGGGAAAGTGAGAAGAAGGGGGCCTTTGATAAAATTAATTGGTTTTACACTTGCGTGATCTAAGGTGAATTGGTAAGTACTTGAACTGACATTTTATAAATCTCTAATGATTAACAGTAGATGCACGTGAAAGGTAATTAGTGATAAATTTGATAGTACAAATACTAGTTTTACAAATCAAAAGAACCGTTTCATGATGAGATTGCACTCTTTTTTTTTTAAATGTGTCCATTTACTAATTTGTTTGTCGGCTTGATTTAGTCATTCATTTAACTTTTCATTGCCAAATCAAGGAAGGGGTTTGTGATGATTTTCTTTTTCTTTTTCTTTTCAAGATGTGAGTTACTTCTTCTGTCCCAAATTTCATGATACTCTTTTTCTTTTTAATTAGTCAGTTTCGAAAGAATAATATTTTTTCTAATTAATAATAATTTAATTTTAAATTTTTTATGTTATTCTTAACGAGATAATTTATAACCATATAAATTTTTATAATTTGTTTTTGACCATAAACTATGTGTCCAATCAAACATCCTCGGGAAAAGGTTCAAATTTATCTTTCTATTTTTGAATATTGTCTACATCTAACCTTCTATTATACTATTCGGTATCCGGCCAAATTTATCCATATCGTTATCCGGCCAAATTCATCCCTACTATTTGCAAATTTTTAAAAATTACCCACAAGAGCATAAAAGGGGAAAAAGTAAATTTCGAAAAGATAAAACACGACAATATCAATGAATGGTTGCCTTTCGATCTCCCCAAATTCATAAATCAAGTAGACAGCAACATGTCACCAAAAGATGGATGTGTACAGCTGCAAACCAAAAGCTAGAGAAAGAAACAAAAAATCAAAAACAAAAGTTACTAATACAAAAGAAAGAAAAAGCAAAATATTACCTTTTTCTTCCTTTATTACAAAAGGCAAATGGATTTTGGACACAATGATCAAATTCTAACTTAGAAATCGGTGGATAGAGGAGCATGGTCGTGGTTCATGAACACATTACTGTAGATAAGACCAGCCAAGCCACCACCAACAAGGGGTCCAATCCAGTAAATCCAGTGACCAGCGAAGTTACCACTAGCCACTGCAGGTCCAAAGGAGCGAGCTGGGTTCATTGAACCACCAGAGAATGGGCCAGCAGCCAAGATGTTGGCACCAACAATGAAACCAATGGCAATGGGTGCAATTGTGCCCAATGAACCCTTCTTGGGGTCAGCTGCTGTGGCGTACACTGTGTACACCAATGCAAATGTGATGATTATTTCCATCACTACTCCTTCAGCAGCTCCTACTCCAGCTGCTACACTGTGGATTGGAACAGCCTGAAAAAAAAAACAAGTTAGACGTCAAAATATGGCTAAAAATTGAAATTTTGGTGTACTTAGAAGCAGATCTAGAATGGGTTATATAGATTTAAGCGAACGTACTATTTTCAGCTCCAACTATATAAACATGCGTATGCAAGAATATAAAATAAAATATATAAATGTAATAAGATCACTCTCATTCTGAATTTTAAATCCTAGACTCGCATGTGGTATAGTCATGGGAATTAAATTGCATTGTGTTATGTAGATTGAGAATAATGAGAAGTCTAGGAAGGATGCTTCCACTTTCATAAGAAAGCTCAATAAAATTTAATGTATTAATGATGTAAAAAGTATTTATATTACCAGAATACTTAAAAATCCAATCATAAGTTAGTGCCTACACTGATCAAGAACATGGTTAATTAGTAAGATATATATGTAACAGCAAGTTAAATTATACTGCCAATATAAAAAAAATCATACTGTCAATATATATAACTTAAATATCGTTCGAGAGATTGAAGAACTTACCAATCCTCCGGTGACAACTTTGAGGAGGTAGGAGGCAGCAGTGGCGCCCATAAGTTGAGCAATCCAGTAGAAGAGGCCAGTAAGAACTGTAATTTGGCCACCAAGAGCCAATCCCAAAGTAACGGCGGGGTTAACGTGACCACCGGAGATGTTAGCCCCAACGGAAACCGCCACGAACAGAGCGAACCCATGGCAAACTGCAACTGCTACAAGCCCCGCGGGATCAAGAGCAGCATCTGCTGTCAACTTGTCTGCATATCCAATGCAGTAGTAAGTTTAGAATCATAATTCAAAGAAAACAAAATAGATCAAAAGGCAAATTTAGAATTTAGAGTCAACAAATTCAGAATATATGTAATATGTAGTAAATAGTTACATTCTCAAAATTGTATACCAACTGAAAGTGATGGATTTAGTTGAACCTGTTGAACACACTCTAGATCCGCCTACGACAGAGTTATTCCACTTACTTGCATGGGCATGATTTACTAACCACGTAAATTAATTCATGCATTACTGTACGTAGCGGCCAAATTTTTCATCAAATGAAACTTTACGCACCAAATTCATTTAGTTACTATGTACGGTCAAATATCTCTATAGCATCATTGTTTGTTTCAGATTTTTTGTCGTTATAGTGATGTGGTGTTATAGAGAATATATATTATAACATAGCATGAAAATTAATTCCAAAAAAAACTTGACTTTCATAGTGAATGATTGTTATATAATTATGTTTTTATAGAAAGGTCATTATAAATGTGAACAAAATGATTCGAGTGATATAGTAATTATATATATAAGGAAAAAAGAGGAAGAGTTATTAACTGTAAGCAATGGCTGAACCAACTCCAGCAAAGACAAAGAGCAATGTAGAGATGAATTCAGCAATGTAGGCCTTAATAGACCCCAAACTAAATGAATCATCGAAACGACCAAAAGCTATGGCAGGCATTTTCAAAAAACTAATTAAATTGATTCTAAATAGAATTGAAGAAAATGGAAACAGAGACAATGTTTTCTGATGACAAGAAGAGCCCGTTCTTGTCACCTATATATACTACGAAATAGTATTAAAAAATGATAATTAAGTTAATTAATGCACATCATGTGTTTTTCACTGTATGGGCATCTCCTCCTTACAAAGAAGATAAGGAGAATAAAAGTATAAGTGTATATGTGGCCATACACATCCAATCAATTCTTTTTCTTACAAATCCTAGCTGTCAATAACATGCTCTTTATGGAAATGTCTGGAAGACAGTCAATAATATCCATGTGAACCGACCGTTATTAAGACATTGTGGTGGGTCATGGGAGGTCCCTTGTGAGAAAAATAATAATTAGAAAATGGAGTTGATAGGTGCAAACAGATCTGTTTTGGTTCTAAATTAATTTTATATTATAAATTAATTTAATATTTATCTTAACACAAATAATCGGTCGAATTTACTACTATTTATTTTGTCTAGCCAATATACATAGATTATATAATAATTATACACGATATCTGAATATTTTAAGTTTTAGTGCTTGAATAGATGACTATTTAAATTAATTCTTCTTATTCAAAATCTAATAACCAGCTTTTTCTTAGAATCGAAAATCCAAAAACTCAAAATCCTAATCTCGGATACGAGGGCAACACTAATGGGGTTTGGTCCAGACAAAGTGCACTGACCGACCATGGACAAATAGAGTGGGGTTGTTTGATCTGTTTTGTTGGATTTATTTAAAATGTGTGGATAAGAATTGAGGTGGACTTAACTAGAATTCTGTATATCTGCTTAATATATTGGAAAATTAGGGTTTAATAATAATGAGATATATATGGCATGCTGGATGGAGATAAGGAATAATCTTTAGTGAGCTCAGGTCGTGTTAGGTAGTTGCTTTCATTTTTCAAACTGATTTTTAATGAAAGAATATTTAGGTTTTGTTCTGTATATTCTCATAGTTATGATAATGGTATAAGTTTCCATTATTGCTTACCTAAACTCGTTGCAATTTCTCTTTTTGTGATTTTAAGGCTTTGGATATTCGACTTTTATTCTTTTGTTCTATTGGAGACATTTGAGCTATTCATGAATGATTTCCAGATCTGGACAAATGGAAAGTCTATTATATTGTTCTAATTGATAATAGCCCTTTTGCTCTATTCTTGAGATTAGGACTTCCCAACTACATGAAATATAATAGAAGGTTAATCTACAACATTTATGCATATGTAGAACATTTTGAGGTAACTCGCTGCATACAAAAAATCAGACAAGTACTGATAAACTCAAGAGATCACTTATAACTAATCATAGTCGATTGCTTTAGAGCTAGAACACAGTTGTAATATTACCAATGGTATTTTCCATAAATTTTCTTGTAGTAAACAATTGCATTATTAAAATAACCAAGTATATATAGTATATGATACTAAAATAGTTTTTGCCTTTTTGGTTGAAAGAACATTTCACATTAGTAAATGTAATTTCCGGAAGAAGAAGAAGAAGAAAATGATGAACCCTAAATAAAAGAGTTGCTAACGAGACCATATTCACGGAATTTAATCACTTAGGAGTCGTTTGGTTTGAAGACAAGTTATGTTAGGATTAATTATCTTGGGAATAGTTATCATGATATTATTTTTTATTGACTATTTGGTACTATATTGTATTAATCCTGAGATTATCAATTTTACTGATTTATCCTGAGATTACTATTGCGCCCTCTGACATGTATAAATTATCCCGGTACTATTTTTAATTTTGGGATAACTTATCCTAGGATTAATAACCAAACAAGGAATAAGGTGATACTAAATTTTTATCTCAAAATTATTTTTATGTATCCATCATACCAAACAACCCCTTAAAGTACTATTCTATTGAACGTTAATTATTGGTGTAATTTCACATCAGCCATCTGCATCAACAACTTATCACATATACATAAACTATATGGGATAGGCCAGTGCAAGCACGAGGACAACATTTTATATTATACTGTATTTTATATATGAATGTCAAGATTCAAGAACAAGGGAAAATTATATATCCAAGTTATTAAACTGAGACTCAGGAAGATAATAAATAGTATTCTATATTGATATTGTTAAAGATCCGAACATTCTTAGACATATGGTGCATGTAGGTGAAAAGTGTGTCTAAGATGCAAGGCAATACACTTAAAGCTACATGTGCAACATAGGGGGATATGCTATTTCTCATGCTCAATTCTAAGTAAAGCATCTTGACCCTACCAAACATGATCCTTGCAGCCAGTTGGATTATGCCTTTAACATTGACAGCACCAAACCAAAATGAACCCAACTTATCCTATACTTATAAGGATAAAGCTCAGACTACCAGAAGTCATTGACTTGACTCTGAGCAACTTCGAAAGTGTTAAACTTTGCTGATGATCAAAGAAAACCTAGTATAACCTGAAAGAAACTGTTACGAAGAAGCAAATGCCTCTCGAGTACCAGTACTTTTATGCAATATTAGCATTGCACTCTAAGCAGTTGGCTAGTTACTGAGATGTAAATCCTCTAATATGAAGTAGCATATGCATCATACAAAGGCTATAGCAGTTAAAGACTTGAACTGCATTAGGAGATCTGTTGCTACAATTAGCTGATGTATGAAAGAATAAAGTTATAATCATGGAGCTTAGTTGTAATTCACTCGCTAATTCAGAGCCATTACTTCAGGATCCCCAGTAGCATCCTCCAGCCTACTCTTATATGATCATTAACTGCATTCCTAATCTCTTCAACCAAATTCTTCTGTTATTCCTCTATTGCGTTCTGCAACTCATCAACCTAGGGAAGAAGTTTTAACATCAGCAAAAGATATCCAATTATATCAATCGAAATTTTCTCAAATACATATAAAACATTAAGCACATAGACCAAAGTTTAACTACTTATCTATCTACAAATATGTTAAACTTTCACATTCGAAAAATTTTAAGGTAGGATATATGTTTGAGAATAAATTCAGATTACAATCAGTCTCCTAAACATATGAAGAGATCAGATAGCTCATGAGTGATTAAATATTTTATCATAAATTACTGCATAAAGATAGGAAAAAAGCTAGAATTACCTAAAGGTTCATAGAGAAATAAGTCTTGAAAAAGGTATTCCAGGTGTGATAAAGCACATTTCATATTTTGTATGTCAACAGACTTTGTACATTTTATTTAGGGACATATTCATTTTTCATGATTGGAATCCAATTCTTCGTCTTGGGACATCACATTCAATCATTTTTTCACGACTTAAGACAACATTGGAATCCTTAGACTAATCTTTAATCTTTGCCGACCTAGCTATTTTTTATTCCTGTTTCAAGAAAAAGAAGAAAGATACGAGAGGAAAACAAAGCATGAAAATTGAAAAAAAAGGAAGAACACTTACATTGAAATTAAGAAATAACATTAAAAAAAAAACAAAGAAAGGAATCATTGTGCCATTTCAAGTTTTCTAGCTAGAAGATATCACAATTTTTTTTTGTGTGTGTGTATGCTTAGCAATCTATTTGTAGAAGTGGTCAATTATAACAATCAAATTTCTGATCAAACTGCACATATCCAAGAGAGGAGCAGTCTTGAGTGCAGAATCAAACATTAAATTCAATAATAATATGCAAAGCTTTGGCATAAATCTTTAAACATCGTTTCGCAGTGACACAAATGATTGTAACTGCTGCATATCGTTTTTGCCATTTTGGTGCAGCCATAAGACTTGGTAATTTCTTGAGTAAAACAAGCAGATGGATTTGATCACCCCTTGGCCCTTGCCATTGAAATCCTGTACATAAAAGTTACTCTAAGAAGATAATTCCGCGAAGTTTCCAAACATAAACCATTCACACAATCTCCATCACTCATCATTCTCGATACGCCAAATCATCTTGACTAACTCAGAAAACAACCTTCTTATTATCTTCTGTAGCTTGAGAGTGACTATTGCAACAAGTTTGAGACTACCAAGCAGCATTTCTGCCTGTGCACCTTAGAGATATCCAACTTTATTCAAAAATTTTAGTAGATCATAATACTTATCCATCTCCTATTCAATCACATCAATAAAATTCTTCAATCAGTTTTATATCTAAAGTATGAACATATGTAAACATACCAATAAGCAAGAGGCAATTGTAATTACTTATAGGCAAATTATATCAGGATTTAATCCGAGGAGTTCTTCACAAATAGCTTTTCTACGGTGGTCAACGTCCCTTTTTTTATTTTTGTGGTAAGTGCATCTAAATATCGTGCTTCCTATGCACTCAATCCTTAGAAAAGAATAGCAATGAGATTTCACGTGCCCCTCCTCCTTTCTTTGATGCTACTGGAAAGTACATATTGTGAAGAGTAGACTTCATTTATTCAAATATCAACATTCTTTTAAGCAAAAAGAAGGTATATTCTTGAGCTCTCTTTTAAGTCTGTCTTCCACCAACAATCAGCGCAAATCACTATGGTTTCATCATCATGGAAGCTAACAGTCTTTTCATCCCTTAATACCTTGATTCGCATCTCACCCTCTTTGTGTGCAAAACTAAAATTTTCAGAAGGCAATTTCACAAACACCTAGAAGGCAAACTGAAAGCAAAGCTGCCTAAAAAAATTGAAATCTAGCAAACAATTGGTGATTCCTTAGACTTGTTAAACCCAGAAGCAATGCACGAAGAAGAAGAGAAGCAATTACCTCCAAATACAGTGATCAAATCTTAGAAGTAGAGCAAAAGAACAAATAAAGAGAGACCCAAATTGAGAAACAGAGAAAATAAAAAAGAAATATAAACTCAGAGAATTCAAATTCGAAGAAACAAAGAATTTTTAGGAATCACAAGCATTAACTTTGATACCTGGTGAAGGGGTTACTTCATAGCAAGAGAAGGTGGGTGTACATGGAATACACGAAAATAATAATTTAAATCAAAGACAACTCCAAAAGATTATAGGAATTGTAGAAGTAGTAGAGCCAAGAGAGAAGAAAAGCTGATGATTTAGATTCACCGTGTTGGACTTATATGCAATTTGGGGAACTTTCTCTCCAAAGTACAGCATGTGCAACATAAAGTATAACTTATTCCTGCGTAAGATAAATTAAAAATTTAATTTGAAATGACCAAAGTGCCCCTTGGTAAGCAGGCATGACGACCCCAGCTGCTTCCCAACCAGCTTCTATATAGTAGTAATACATACTATGACATAAGAATACTTTTTGCTTGTTGAAGGTCAATCCTAATAGCAATACAGTTCACTTCTCGGCCCGACCATATCCTCCATTAGGCGGTCATCTGTCTCCATATTTTTCAAATTTAGGACCAATGTATTAATGAGCACTTTGTCCATAATTTTGTATTTGTATTTAGAAATTTATTGAATATGCATATATAATTTATTCAGAATTCAGCAAATGTCTCCTTAGTATTTTGGATGGATCAAAGGATGTACCCACAGACGACAAAGAAAAAGAAGATTGAGAGGCTGCCAATGGTAAAATCAGCACATGGCTTATCAATTCTGTCTCTGTTGATATAGCTATGGAGCTGACATCCTTTGAGAAAGCATCAGAAATGTGGAGTCATCTACATTCCCTCGGTAACTAACAAAATTTGGCTAGAGAATTTGAGTTGGAAAGGCTACTTGCAGAATCGAAACAAGGTGAGAAAAATGTTTGTTTCATTTATTCTGGATTACTCACATTATGGGCTGAGCAAGATCAGGTTTTTGCTGCTTCAATCCCTACGGCTGGACTGAAGGATCTCATGACTACTATAAAGAGGATAAGGACTATCCAATTCCTGATGAAACTCAGGTCTGAGTTCGAGCCGTTGCGTGCCAGCATTCTCAACAAGGAAAAACTACCAGCTTTGAATGTGGTGGTTTCCGAAGTTCTTCGAGAAGAAACCTGATTGGGGTCTCAAGGTTCTATGGAGAATCCCCTTTCCATGGACACTGCCATGGCTGCATACAGAAGTTCTTCTTCCTTGGGCAACTCCAACAAGTCAGCTAAGTGTTTTCATTACAAGGAAACATGACACATCATCGCTCACGGTGGACGCGAAATTATTGCAACTATTGTAAGAAGGATGGTCACATTATTCTAGAGTGCCGTAAGAAACCTAGTTCGTTAGGAAAACGCTCAGCTCCTCATAAAGCCTTTCAGGTGATGGCAAGCGATGTTGGTACACATCAAACACCATCATTGCTTGATCGCAACAATATCCATAAAATGATACAAGAATCATTGGCGGCGGCTCTTCCTAATGCAATCTCTACAGCTCTGATTGCTACATACCCCGGTAAGAATATAATTTCGGATTCAATGGTATGGCATATTGATTCGGCTGCATCTAACCACATGACAGGAAATTAAATTTTTTTTTCTGATTTATATAAAATGTGTTCTACACATGAAATTGTTACAACAAATGGTCATATTTTATCTGCATCAGGCATTGGCTCCATTAGACCATTTTCAAAAGTTCTTTGTGTACCAAAACTTACTGCAAATCTTTTATCTGTTGGACAACCCGTAGAACAGAATTGTTTGGTAATATTTTCTCCTAACGGTTGTGTTATTAAGAAAATATTGACAGGGAAAACGATGGCCAGGGGGCGTAAGGTTGGCAGGCTGTTCCTTCTTCAATCTACAAATTCCAAGCTTCATCAATGTTTTCTATCGGCTTCAAAAAAAGATATCGAGTTTTTAGATAAAATGTGGAACTTGTGGCATCTTCGCTTAGGCCATCCACACTCTTCTCATTTAAATTTTATGTTGAAATCTTGTATTTTGTTGGATAAACGCTCACTGATTTTGCCCCCAAAATTACCTTGTAAGAGTTGTGCAAGATCAAAGAGTAATAAACTTCCATTTCAATTAAGCAATAGTACTTATTCTACTCCTTTCGATTTAATTTGTAGTGATGTTTGGGGTCCTTCTCCAGATATATCTCGTTTGAGATACAAGTATTTTATCTTATTCATTGACCAAGCATCTCGTTATACTTGGTTTTCTTTTTGAAACAAAAAACTGAGGTACCAAACATTGTCAAATAATTTTATAACCCTATAGAAACCCGGTTTGAAAAAAAAAAGATCAAGATTTTTCGTTCAGATTCGGGAGGGGAGTATGTCAATACAAACCTCACTAACCTTTTTCAAGAAAAAGGCATTATTCATCAACATGCTTGTCCTTGTACACCTGAACGAAATGGTGTGGTGGAACGTAAAAATAGATATGTTGTTGAAACTGTATTAGCTCTTCTTGATACATCAAATGTTCCAAAAATATTTTGGGCTGAAGCCATTTAAACATCTATTTATCTTATAAATAGACAATCATCTTCAATCATTAAACAGAACTGCCCTATTTTATTCTTTTTAAAAAATTGCCCGACTACTCATCTTAAAGTATTTGGTTGTGTATGTTTTGTTCTTCTTTAAGATCATGAACGTCATAAATTATCATCTAAAGATGTTAAGTGTATTTTTGTGGGATACAATGATATTCAAAAAGGATATTTGTGTCATGATCCAATACGTCATTCATTGAGAATTTCTCAACATGTTATCTTCTTTGAAAATTCTTTTAAATCCTTTTTGCAAAACATTTCACTCATAATTCTGTTGGCCATAACAACCTATCCACTGGTCCATCATCGAACTTGCCCACTGCTACAACAGGTACTACTGATGACTCTGGCCTTTTTTTTTTTTTTTTGATAATGATACTACTCCAGCAAATATTAATTATTTACCTTAACAACTTGAGACACATAATATTCCGTTAAATCTTAATAACCAACCTTCTCCTCCTCGTTAAAATGCCATTAGACAATCACTCTGTCACGTTCCCCCTCCAGATTGATATGGATACTCACATATGGCAGATCATATGCCTTGATAACAACATTAAATTCTATAGTTGTGCCAAGTTCTTATATGAAGGCAAGTGGTCAGAAATGTTGGGAGGATGCAATTCATGAAAAATTGATTGCCCTTGAGGAAAATGATACATGGGATATGGTGGATAGACTCGAAAATGCAACAACTATTGGAAGTAGATCGGTGTACTCAATAAATATGAAAGCTGATGGATCCCTAGATCAATACAAGGCAAGATTGGTGGCTCAAGGGTACAAGCAGGAGTATGGAATCGACTACGATGAAACATTTTCTTCTAGTAGCTAAGATGACGACAATATATTGCTTGCTTTAGCATCAATAAAAAGTTGGAAGTTACATCAACAGGACGTCAAGAATGCTTTCGTGCACGGAGACTTGCAAGAAGTGGTCTATATGAATCCATCACCAGGTTATAAATATTCTAGCGCAAATCAGGTATGTCGTCTTAAAAAATCTTTGTATGGACTAAAGCAGGCTCCTCGCTCTTGGTTTGAAAATTTTCTAACAACAATCCTAGGTGCTGGTTTCACTCAGAGCATCTCAGATTATTCATTATTCCTATATCGGTCCAGCTCAGGTATTACTATTCCCCTTATTTACATAGATGACATGATTATTGTCACACCTCCTTTTTCCAAAGGAATATGGAGTTCTTCCAATTAAAGTGACATCAATCGAAATGAGATTATTTATTTAATTCAGAGTCGCCACTTGGGATAATTTTATGGTGTCCCAAGTCACCGGTTTATTTTAAATCCTAAATCGAGAAAATTTGACTATGTTTTAAAGTCCGCGAAAACCAGAAGACCGGATAAGAAATTATGTTAAATCGGGAGAAGGTCTTAGGCATTTCCGAATTCCGTAGTTTTAGCATGGTCGCTTTGATCATACTTGGCTTAATAAAATTATTTAATTAAGCCGCTTTTAATTTACCTTTTCACCTATATAATTTACCTTTTCACCGCTTTTAATTATGGCGTTATGGATTTATCTTCGAAGCAAATCACATGTGTGTAAATCTATTTTAACGCGTACATCTACACAATTAATCACACTTTGTTAACTTAGGATTGTTTTGCCAAAGTCGTGCGAACGCGTACTTTGATTTATTTGGGGAAGATCATAATTATGTCATGCGAACGTGTACATAATCACAATTAGAGCGCGCCTGAAGCGTTATACGATATTTAAGAATCGATTTACTTTTCTTTCTAGAAGCTGTTTTAGAATTTTCCATGAAAGCCTAAGGATTTATAGTTATAGGTATGGGAGCCTTAGGAATATACAAAGACTAATTGCAATTATTGAATTTCAAGGACGTTTAGGAATTACGGATTGTTTATGTATGGCTAAATTACAAAATTGGCTAAACTAACAGAATCGTTGCTATTTAGGTATTAAAAGAGCAATCAACCGAAACCATGGCGAATGGCATTGACCTAACGAATTCAGAGTCCATTGGTCTCTTCGTATTAATTTAACCAGATTAGCTATGTCCCAAATTCAATCAGTTTCGGCCCTAATTGAGTCCATCCATGTCCAAACTATGACTGTCCAACGGGACGGGACAAGACGAAATTAACGGAACGGGACGATATTTAAGCGGGACAGTGGTGGGACGGGACAAACGAGACGAAACGGTCATCCCATCCCGTCTCGCTAACAAACGGGACGGGACAGGACGGAACGGGGCGGGATGGGACGGGACAGGTTTGTGGGCGTTAAGTGTATTTTTTTTTAAAACGTCTAGTTTTTTGAAAATTACTATGTTTTTAAAGTTTGAACGGCTAGATTTTTGACTTATTTAATAAACTTAAATGTTATTATGTTAAAACGAAAATTAGAAAACTAAGTAAAGAATTATAAAATATTAAAACAAAAGACTTGTAATGAAATATTCTAGTAATTGTAAATTTATAATAGAGTTATAATTTATTTAATATAATTTCAAAGTATTAACTATTAAGTAACTAAGACAATTCATAAATAAAATTCAACGCTTAGAGCCTTTTATTTTATTAATAGAACTTTCAAATCTCAAATACAAATATAATTCTTTTGAAGAGCACCTAATCTACGCAGCCACCTTCTAGGAAGGGTTCTGTTTGAACTAGGCCTCTTAGTAGCCAATTACAAATTATCATACTAATATTGAATGTTTGTAAGCTCCTCTATAGCTTCTTTGTAACTTATCAATAATATCTCTCGGACGTTGTTGTGGAATTGGCAGTGTTGAATGTTGATTAATGTTCTATGAGCTCCATGCCGTCATCGGTCCCAATGCTAAGTATCTCATTGTATTTTTCTTCTTCCCTAGTGTTAATTTTTCAAAACCAAAATTTCTTCTTTCTGCATTAATCCAATCTCTGAATAATACGGAAATCTCTAGGTTGTCCTCTGCTAATGAATGTCTATGATCTCCGATTTGAAATATTGTTGCGTTAAAAGCATTCTCTGGTGCTAAGAATCAAGTTCACCATCAATAGAGGAATCAAAACATGTTATATCATCAATATCTTCCCATAAGAATTTCTACTCTAGACTTAGAAGTAGAAGGAGCAGTTTCACCACTTGTTGTTTCTATAGATTTATATTTATCAAACATTGACCTAGATTCTAACAAAAGAATATATGTTAGCTTGGATGTCTTAGAGAGATAGTTGTTCATATTCTTGAATTGCTAAATTTTGATAAATTTTACGAACAAGTCACTTTGCACCTCTTAATTTTAAATATGGATTAAGTATTGTAGAAATTAAATAAACTTAGGGAATAGAGAAAAAAAATACTTTTTAAATTTTACAATCATTTCATTAATGTCGGTGCATAAGTTGGATTTGTTTTATACTAACCAAATACAACAGAAATTCCACAAATATACCATAAAAACTCGCAGGACAGGCAAGACAGGACAAGATGGGACGGGACAGACGGGGCGGGAGGGGACAAAACAGGACAGGATAAATGGGACGAAATGGTCGTCCCGTCCCATCCCGTGTCCCGTTTAACATTGGCCCATCCCGTTTAACTTGGGTCGGGCCGGGCCGGGACCGGACGCGGGACGGGCCGTCCCGTTGGACAGCCTTAGTCCAAACACTGAATTTCCTTTGGTCTCTATTACCAATGGAAAAAAACGAAACAATTTCTTAAACATTCATAATACTAATTTGAACCATTTTATCAAACAAATACTCAGGAATTAAAGATGAACTACACATATAAAGGAAACCTCAAATTACAACTAAATGGCTTTTCAATTAGATTACAACTATAATAAGAAACAAAACTACTCTATGGACTTGAAGAGAAGAGAAGGGTGAATAGTAAATCCGTTACTATTCACGAGCCATAAATCCGACATCCGGCGGTGGATTCTCGTAATTTTGGTGTTAATAGAAGCATCTTCTCTATGCGCACAATCCCCAATTGGTTTTGTGCTTAGATCTATAGCCAATTGAAACAGATCTTAAAATTTCTTACCCGGTTACTGTAGCAAGTATAACTTTTCGTTAGTTTCTTCTTCTTTCAATGGAGTTTTGAAGAACTTTATGAATACATCGTCCTCTCCCCAGCCTTTGGCTGTGGGAGAGCAATCTAAATTCATCCCTCCAAATTCATATGCAGCTAGTTTGATCAATAACCAAACAGCAGGACAAGTTACAAAAACAACTTTGAAGCCAAGCGAAGTAGTTCATGGAATCCCAACGCTACTGTTTACAATGGAGGAACGGGAAGATTTTGCAAGGGAGGAAGGTTTGCATCAAGCCATTATCGTGAAGGTTTCTCCTAATGCTCCAGACTTGCAAGACTTGCGTACAATTTTGCCAAAACTGTTTGGTGTCAAAGGCCAATGTTTGATTGGTCTTCTAGCGCAAAGACAATTACTCATACGACTGGATCATTACGACGACTTCGTAATTTGTCTCACCAGGTCAGTTACTTATTTTACGAGCAAAGAAAAAGAACACCAGGTTAGAGTATTCCCATGGACGATTAGATGTAACCCAAAAGAAGAAACACATATGGCAGCGGTATGGATTTCGTTTCCAAGTTTACCCCCTGAATTATTTGCCAGGCGTGCTTTAATGTCCATTGCAGCAACTGTTGGAAAGCCTATTGCTATTGATAAGGCTACTCAACTTAGGTCTAGGCCAAGTACAGCTAGGGTCAAGGTGATCCTTGACATTTTGGAAAAGCATCCAGAACAAATAAGGCTTAAATATGTTGATGAAGGAACTGGAAAGATCGTTGAACAGCTTCAACAAGTTACTTATGATAATTTACCTCTATATTGTAATCACTGCAAGCATCAAGGACATGACGAATCTAATTGTCGCATCCTTTTAGGAAAAAACGAGTAGTACATGATGAACATGTGGAGGACGAAGCTGATGCAACAAGAGTAATGGAGAAACTACAGGGTGATGCAAGTTATTATCTGAATAAAAAAAAGCTAACCAACAGCCCATTGAAGGACCTGAAAAAAATACAAATTCTGGGCAGCAACATACTTTGAAGGCCACTGTGAATGATAGTAGTAGAGGGGTGGTTGTGAACACGAAGATTGATGACATACAGGTCCAACAAGTGCAAGATCAAGCTGGGAATAAGGTTGAGGGTGTATTCGTGGACCAGGTACAGAAACAACAGACTGTTGAGGATAGGAGGTTGATGGATTTTCCTGCTTCTACTAGTGTACAACAGGTGATTTTGCAACCTAATGGAGGACAACAATGTATTACAGTTAATGAAAAGGAAAATGGTGATTTAGTGGTACCTAATGCTGGACAAAAGAGAGATGGTGAATGTATACCTGCTGGTACTCGAATAGGTGTGCAAGTGGTTGATTTAACTACTGGCAATAAGCAACAAGGGTTAGCAGTAGGGGATGTATCTACTCCTAAGAAAGCCAAACTCCCAGTTGATATACCTGCTACAAAAGTTTTTGAACGAATGAAAGAAGCTACAACTGGTGCTTTGAACATTGCTACTGATTCAGCTGTTACAATTTTTGGGCAGAATCGCCAAGGGGCTCGAAGCAAAACTGATCCAAAGAGTGTTAAGGCAGTGATCAAGGATCTTACGCAGCCTCAAAATTGGGTGGACCATCATGCAACTGTTGCTGTTCCAGCAGCTCCTTTGAGGGTTGGAATTTCAGCTGGTGATCGAGCTAAAGCAGGGATTCAAACTCTTAGTGTTCAAGGTGTAGTGAATGTACATAATGGAACAAATGCTATCATGGCTGAAGAAAAACCAGCAGGTTCTAATGAACAGGAACAAGCTGGGCAGTCGAAAAAATTTGCAGATGATTGGATAGATGTGATGAGATCTCCTAGTCGACAAGATACATCTCCAGCTGTGAAGGCTAAGCAACAACATTTGAGTGTACCAGCATTTCGACAGGATATAATCACTCCAAATTCTTTTGATGCACTTGTACATGAGGAGGAAATTGGAATCAACTCATCAACACTAAATGGTACTATGGTTCAACAACAAATTGTTCCATGCACTACAAGTGAAACAAATGTCCTACGCAACGAGCTAGTAGCTAAACAAGCCCAAAGTTCCAACATTCCAACACTACTTTTTTCCAGTTACATATGGAAAAAATCATTAAAGACGCGCAAAATGCAATGATAATGAATACCAATATGGTTAATCCACCAACTGTGACATTGAACAAATCCGTCTTTGAAATACCATCACAATCTTTGGAATCGTTTGGAGAGTAAGGTATTAAATCCAAATTTTGGGATGACCAACGTGAGGATGATGATGATGAATACTGAGGTGCTGGCTTTGTGGGGGAGATGGCAGTTAACTATAAGCAATGGGTTGATCAGTGTGAATATGATGATGAAGAAGATCTGGAAATTCAATTTGTGAGGGATTCTGCTGAAGAAGGTGAGATGTGTAGTGGTGATGAAGAGACAGTATTCTCACCAAATTTGCCAAAGGTTGGAAGTTCCTCCAAGCTAGGATCCAGTCGCAGGCTTAATGCCACAGCTCCGAAATTCATCCCCAACATTGAGCAACAACAAAGATGCACAAAAGCTGAATCGAAAGGAAAAGCAATAGCAAAGAAATCTGGGCAGCAGCAGCAACTCAATTCAACAACTGTAGCTGAAGTTGTTACTGAATCTGGGCAGCAGCAGCAACTCATTGCAAACAAAGCAGCTGGAGTTGTTACTGAATCTGGGCAGCAATATGTGGTGACAACCAAAACAGCTATTACTGTAAGCAATATGACTGGACAACAACAACAACTTGAAAGCACACCAAGTACTACAATAATGAACTCAAATGCTGGACAGAAACAACAGGATTCCAGTACTCCTATGATTTCTGAGGAAGATAGAAAACTGCTTGATGCATTGGCAGACTCTACACATCGAAACTCAGAAAGTTCAATGCAAATTGTTAGTACAGGAAATGTGAGTAAAAACAGGAATAAAATGCAAGTCATAAAGCAACATCACAACACGACAGCTTTGGCAAATACACAACAAGGAAATGCATTGATGACATAGGACCTCGTCGACAACTATCCGCATCCTGTGAATGTGGGTAGAGATATGTATGAGGAAGGAGAAGAAGATGTTGTTTTGAAAGAATGTCGGTCACATGCAGCAAAACAAGGCGATTTATCACCTATGCAGAGCGGCAAAATAAAGAAAGCACATACAAGGAAAAATAGTTGGGACGTCAAGGTTAGTGATTTTCTAAATGTTAGGCGACTTTCCAATGAGAGTTGTCAAACAAAAGAAGGCTGCCCCAACTACGTCAACGAGGTCCAACCGTCCAAAAAAGAAATGATGTTTTTTGATTACGTTTTGAACACGTTTCAGGAAAACAACAAAGAATTACAAATTGAAGATTTTACAAGTTTGGAAAAGAAGGGACAAGAATCAAATTGGTACTACATTCTATTTTACCACTTTCTTAGTATTCTCATTTGTAATATCATCACAGAGTATGTTATAAACTCTGTGATGATCATTGAATATTTGGTCCGTTCAAGTTCTTATTTTTTACATGCTTGCTAGTAGGTGAGGCCTTTTCTTTGCCTCAATAGGATTAGTAAGGTAAGGTTTAGCCCGAGTCGTGTTGCCTTAGTCTTATGCTTTTGGAAATTATCCACACGACTATGAGATTATATGCCCTCGTGAGACGTTGCCGACAGCTACACCATGAATCCTGTACATGAGGCTGTCATCATAAGGCAGTGTGAGGCGCAGAGGAGTGATTATATAGCCAAGGCATATGGGTAACACTAACGGTGCTATTGTCCCCCTTATTTATGCTTTTCCTAATTGTTGTATTTTTCTTTTTTCTGTTATTAATAAAAAACTAGCCCTAGGCGCTTGCCTAGCGGAGTGCCAAAAAAAAAACTACATAATCCTAACTGACTGAGTTTGCTACACTTGATGAATTGCTATAATAACCATAACCTTCAATTTCATTAATTGAAAGCTATGCCCCTATTCCGGTCACGCCTGGGCTAGTTAACTTAATCAGCCTGAAACCCCAGCACTTCATTCACTTCATTACTGCCTGATTTGGGTCCAAAAATTTATCCAGTTATGGATTTGATCAACTAGTGATCAAATCCAATAACTGACTAGCCCTTGCCTCCACATGCTAATATCAAATCAAGATTACACCATTAATTTCATGAGCCAACACTTAAAATGAAGAAACGACACTATTTCAAGCGTGTGTTTACTGCTTAAATGAATCTGAACATGTCTTAGACAGTAGTATCAATGCACCCTATACCATTAACTCAAACAATGGCAGTCAAGCCATAAACACTTCAACAGAAAACATAGATGAGCACATTAGTGTAGATTTTAGCTGACTGTGACAACTTAACCTTAATCACATGGCTAACAGAATCAGACTCATACATGTTAAACATATAAGAACACACAATGATCTATACTCAAAACAAAACACTATGCAACTACAATCGCATTAGGTATTCCATTACTTCAAGACACGGTTGCATCTACAAGAGGTCAAAGCAATACCTTAGTAGCAGCAAAACAAAAGGAACAGAAAATAAATCTCTGAACTTGAGAGGCAGCTAAACACAAGATTCCACAATAGCTTGATGAAAAATCAACAACACGGCAACCAACATCAGTAAATCCCAGAGGAAGGCCTCAAATTCAGTCCAAAACTAACTTTAGCAAAATCAGGAACCAATGGAATGAAACGATATAGTCATAGAAGCAACTCCTGAGATTTTAGTTTTCCAAATTTGGAAGTCACTTTGAATTCCAAAAAAAAAATTGGCTTTTGCTTTTAGAGGAGATGAAAAAGAGATCCCTATGTGCTGTATGACTCCCCATCGCTGAATGCAGAATGAAAATCCTTATTATATAGGCTATGTGTGTGCTATAAGGGAGAATGAGAGAGTCTAGAAAAAAGAATCTGTCAGCTAAAATTTTGGGATAAAACATCCTTTTAACCAATTGTTGGACAACTGTCCTATTTCTAAATGTTTTATCTCATTCTCAATATTTTCATTAACAACTTGGGATAGTTGTCCATTATCTAGAAGTTTCTTGTGTGACCAAACAAAATTCCCTGATTTTCTTCCTAATTAAACCCCTTAAGTTCCTGTTAATAAACGTTCATCCCCCAAACCCTTTTGACATTCAAACAGCAAAAATCAATCTAAGTCTGTTGCAACCAATTAAAACCAAATCAACGAACAAACAAGACAGATCAATATTAAACGTTTACCAATTAAACCTAGCTAAATTAAGAAATTAATTAAGCTTGATTCAATTAGCCTAAAACGCATACGACTAAACTAATCTGAGAACAAACAAGTCATGAATAACGAAACATCAGAAACCGAAACAAAACCAAATGTTTAAACAAATACAATCTGAAGTGAACTCTAAATACGAACATGGCTACTGACAAGAAATACATAAAGGAAACAAGAAAGCATTACCATTTTGAACTAGGTCGAAACCAGGAGAAAAACCATGGAGGTCGGTGATAGTATTTCTGTCGGAACTCCGGTGGCTTCGAAATGAGCCAAAACCAATGTCAATCGATTGTTCTTATTAAGAATAATCGATCGAGGTAGGTTCTAAGTCAAGTCGAATTGGTATTGCCAGAAAACAAAGAAAGGGTAAAGCTAGGTTTTTTTTTTAGATTTCCACATTTGAAATTCACGGAGTTTGGGCGATTTTTTGGGAAAATTAATGAGGGATTTAGACTGAGGGGAGGATGGAGGTTGTGTGGTGACGATTTGGGGTCGTTTGGAGACTGTCCGCCGTCGTAGGGTACCGGCGGCGGAGACCACGGGTGGTGAGAGAGGGGTGAGAGAGTGGTGACGAGTTTGGTGAGGGTAATTGGGGTAATTGGGGGGAGGGGGGGCTTTCCGAGACTTATAAGGAATGGGGTAAGGGAGTTCATGACCGTTGGACTAGGAGAAATGAACGGCTGAGATCGGCGTTACTAAAACGCCAGCGTTTTGGATCATTAGGGGCTGGACCGGAGCGGGTTTGGGTTGGAGCGGATTTGTGGGTATCTTTGATTTTAAATCTTAATCAAATTAATTAAAACCTAAATTAGGTCCTAAATTAAATTAAATTTGTAGAATTAAACTTAATTATCTATTTCTAACATTTAAATAATTAATTAATTTAAAACTAATGAAATGAAATTAATAATTTAAGACTAAAAATTAAAAATATAAAATGACCATGGTATTTTTTGTGATTTCCATTTAATAATGCAACTAATAAACGTAATTAAATCCTAAAATGCAAGTAAAACCTAAAATGTTATGCAATGAAGATTTTGAAAATTTTTGGTGTTTTCTTATAATTTTAAGATATTAAATATGCAACTAAATGCAAACAATAATTAACAAGAGATTCCTAGAAATTCTATGAAAAATTAAAACAATTAGAAAAAATCTATTTTCTTGAATTTTATAGGAGTATTTTTGTGAGGCAAAAATTACATGCTCGCAATTATCACAGGAAATGATGAAGTTGGAATCTCTCATCTGAAAAACCTATTAGACTCCTTGTTCAAGATGAAGGACCTAGGTAAGCTAACATGTTTTTTGGGCTTGAGCTGACTTATGGAAAAGAAGGCATACGATTGAGTCAGCTAAAGTATGCAGAAGATTTTGTTCATTTAGCAAATCTCACAGATGATAAGAAGGTTCATACTCCAATGGAAGCGAATACGAAATACAGAAAAGAGCAAGGAGAGCAAACTTTGTATAGACATTTGGTTGGGTCACTTATATATCTTACCATGAGTCGTCTTGCTGTCTCTTATGAAGTAGAAGTGTTAAGTCAATTCGTCACGAAGCCTTACAAGATCCACAATTCAGCTTTGCTAAGGGTAATTAGATACATAAGGAGTATTGTGAATCGAAGTCTCTTGTTTCCATCATCTTCATCGCTGGATATGGTGGGATATGCTGATGCATATTGGGATGGATGCCCTGATTCAAGACAATCCACTACTGGCTGGTGCATGTCGCTTGGCTCGTGCATGATCTCATGAAATTATCAGAAACAATCCCGAACATCGAAGTCATCCACAGAGGCAGAATATAGAAGTATGTCTGTTGCATGCTCTGAAATCATTGGCTACGAAGGCTATTATAAGAACTTGACATCAAGATCGAAGGATCGACCACATTATATGGAGACAATACCAGTGCAATTCAAATAGCAACCAACCCCGTTCATCATGAAAATACCAAGCACATAGACATAGACTATCACTACATCAGAGAATTGGTTGAAGATCGGAGTATTAACCTGAGATATATATCATCTAAAGATCAACTAGCAGATTTGTTCACAAAGGCTACGGCAAGAAGTCAGTACGATTATCTTCTGTCCAAACTCATGCTTTGTGATACATAGCATTGGGTGTTGACTATACCTTATTTAAGAGCCCAATTTCAGGGATCTCCCATTATGACTAATAGTCAATTTGTAGAGCAAATTAGCTGCCCAATTTCAGGGATATTTGTCTAGCAATTAGTAGGCTAGTAATCAAGAGATAATTGAGACTCCTTTGCTTGTATAAATACATTGTAAATCCTACAGTTCTATACATTGAAATATATTAGTATTCTTTCATTTTCTGTATCCCTCTCTTTCTCAACACCGCATGTGTTTTCAGACTGTCAGGTGATCTTTCATAATTGAAAAACTTAACTTGAGTATATCATAATTCTAAGTTGTAATCATAGAAATCACAAAATGGTTAGAACGAGCACGCGTATGCTGATGGAAAAACAACTAGTTCATATGCACGAAGTGGACTTCTATGTATACAAAACCATTTTCCTATACTGCGGCATCAATCATCAGTCTCTTAAACTACTACAATATCTTTGAATTTTTGGATTTTGTCTATCTCTAGAGTTTATGTTGAGATTGTCTTTGGTATTTCTCTTTTGGAGGGACTCAATAAGCTTGACCAAAGGAAAAATTGAGTTACTAAAGTTATAAATATACCTTGATGCTACTCTGTCGGTAAGTCGTTGCCACGTCCATGGGCAGAGTCCCCGAATCCCCTTCACCAAAAAAATTTATACTATATATACTAGGTCAAATTTTTTTGTTATGTATATAGTAAGTGTTGAAATCTCATAACTTCTTTATATATTTACTTCTTTCATATTTTGAAACCTCTTCATGAAATTTTTAGCTATGCTACTGATCACGTCGTCTTTAGAGAACAAATTTAGCAGCTAACAAAATTTTCATTGTTGCCACATTAAGCGGGAAAATACAGAGGATGGCTCCTTGTCCCAAAAAAGGTCCTTATTTACCTATCGATTTTAATTTTTTTAAGTATAATTAGCTCAAATAGTCATCCACCCAACCGCTTAAACTAAAAATAACCGGTAGAGGTATAACATATATATATATACATAATTTATGTATTATATGTGTATAATTATGTCAATGTTTAAACTATGTATATAACCAGGAAAAGTAAACAAATGAATATGACCGGCTATTAATATAAAGATCCTTTTTTTAATATTAATAGTACAATTGTTGTATACATTACCATGTTACGTAAATTCTAACAACAAATAATTGTCTATATTAAATGTGGACCGATAGCATGAAAAATAGACGTGAAAGAAAACACGTTATCTATTAATATATAACGGTCAATTATGTTGACATTTGAAAAATTATTTTTCTCCGCTAATATATATACAACTTAAATATTTATCACAAAACTGAAATTCCTTAAGATTCAAATGGCTAGGTTTTTTAGCGAGAAAAAATGGCTGGTTTTACATGGGTTTGTCAATGGGGATATAGCCAGAAACAGATCCAAGTATCTGGGCTGCGAACAAATTGGACAGTCCGTTTATGGGGCTTAACCTCTCTCTATCCGGGTCAAGATACAATGGAACCAACATGGAAGTGGGTGATCTTGATATTTTTACCACGATTGCCCTATAACATCAAGTTTAACAAATGTTGCTCGTCGCTTGCCCCATGAGCAACATTTTTGACCTTAAAGCTAAAGGTTTGACCATCGGGCAAGCGGAAGTCAAAAGATCAAGACCATACATTTTCAAGGTCATTGGGTGTAATTTCGTGAACTTATATTACTATGATCCTTGAATTCCATCTTGTTTCCTCGAGTCCCATCGTTAAATTAATGTCACATTAGACATTAAGTTAATAAATATACTTTATAAAATGGGTTAAACAAATATAGTCTGTAGACAATTATAAGCCAGAAGCCATGTACTTTGAATTCCATATTGAGCCTGCATCATTTCGTTTATATTTAGTCAATGAAATGGTACAAGCTAGTAATATTGTTGGCCCTATAGCAGTCTATACCGAACACGATCTAGATCTTTATAAGGGCGAACAACATTATATAAAGAAGGCCAAATCTTGCCTCTTATGGATTAGCATCAGGAGGTTTTCAAAAAGTGGCAGGGCAAGCCTACCATATGAGAGGTCAGATAAAGAGCAATTCTTGTTGAGTGGTGTTTTTGCGCTAATTTGTTGTAATTTGCAGAGAAATACAGTGAAGGTGAAGATGTTAGGAAGAAGAAGAAGACTCAGCCATTTAGAGAGAGAGGAAAAGAGACGAATGTAGCTAAGAAATTCTGTATTTTGTATTGTTTATTAAAGGCTAAGTACAGATATTTATATACCACATTTGGTTGTGAATATTTAACTAATTAACTAACTCTCTAACAACCATTAACGGTAAATAGCAACCTTTAGCTACAAAGACTAAACTACCCTCGTATTATTTAACACTCCCCCTCAAACTATGTGGTAGAAAATATTGATCACACCTATTATGGATTTTAAATATTCATGTTGCACTTTGGTTAGTCCCTTTGTAATAATATCAGCAGGTTGATTTGTTGTTACAACATATTTAGTGATGAAGAGTCCTTGTTGAATTCTTTCCCTCATAAAGTGACAATCAATTTCAATGTGCTTAATTCTTTCATGGTAGACTAGGTTTGCAGCTATTTGTATAGCTGTTTTGTTGACACTGTAGATATTGATAGGTAACTGGATCTTTGTATCAACTTCTGTTAGTAAACCATATAGCCAAATGAGTTCAGCTACTGTTGTTGCTAAGCTTCTGTATTCAGCTTCTGCAGAGCTTTGAGATACAGTAGTTTGTTTCTTAGACTTCCATGAAATTAAGGAGTCGCCAACTTTAACTAAGAACCCTGCAACTGATTTTCTAGTCAAAGGGCATGCAGCCCAATCTGCATCACAAAAAGCAGTGATTGTATTGTTATGAGTGCTTGACAGCACAATCCCTTGCCCTGGCTGACTTTTAACATATTTTACTATTCTTAAAGCAATTTTCATGTGTGATCTTTTGGGTTGTTGAAGGAATTGGCTAAGAGTTTGAACTCCAAATACTATGTCTAGCCTAGTTACAATTAAATATAGTAGTTTTCCTATTAGTCTTTGATAGGAAGCTTGATCAACCAATCTGTCTTCTTCTTCTGAACATTCTAACTTACCAATGAAGTCATCATACTTCTTAGAGATTAATTTGATGTTAACATCAATCGGAGTTATTGCTGGTTTGGCTGCAGCTAAGCCAACTTCTGAAATTAGTTCCAAAGCATATTTTATCTGATGCATAGTTATTCCTTGATTGGATCTGGCAAATTCAATTCCTACAAAGTATTTTAACTCTCTCAAATCTTTCATTTTGAATGCATTGTGCGGTAGGTTTTTTGTTTCCTCAATCAATTGCAGATTGTCACATGTGATTAACATATCATCTACATATACTAGAATTATAGTAGTACCTTCAGTTGTTTTTCTGATGAATATAGAATGATCATACTGACTTTGTTTGAAGTTGAACCTCAGTAATGCTTCACACAGTTTTGCATTCCATTGTCTAGGAGCTTGTTTGAGCCCATACAGGGATTTAACAAGTCTACACACAGTGTTCTCCCCCTAACTTTTAAATCCCTATGGTAATTCCATATAAATTTCATCAAATAAATTACCTTGAAGGAAGGCATTATATACATCCATTTAATGTATATGCCACTTCCTTATAGCTGCTAAGGCAAGAATGGTTCTTACTGTGACCATTTTCACAACTGGTGAAAATGTTTCTTGATAATCAATTCCCTCATTTTGGCTATAGCCTTTGGCTACTAATTTAGCTTTGAACCTTTCAATTTCACCTGAGGCTTTGTACTTGATTTTGTAAATCCATTTACATCCTATAGGCTTCTTGCATTCTGGTAGTGTTACAATATCTCATGTATGATTGTTCTCAAGAACTTTTATCTCTTCATTCATGGCTTGTATCCATCTTGGATCTAGAATTGCTTCAGAGTAGTTAGTTGGTTCAGTAACTGATGAAGTTGCAGCTACATAGGACTGATATTTAGAGAAGAGATGATCATAACTGATATATTTGTTTAGTGCATATGGTACACTTTGATGAATATTTAGAGACACAAAATCCTTCATCCAGACTGGAGGATGTTTGTCTCTACAGGATTTTCTGACTTCAATTGATGGTTGATTTTGTATCTCAGTAGTAGTAGATGGCATTTCATGTGAATTATGATCAAATTGTGTAGATTCTGTATAGAAATCCATGTCTGTATATTCTGTATGCATTTCGTATAACTTTTTTCTGTGTTGTGCTAATTATCTGTTTTGCCTCTTCCAGTGTTGTCACCCTCATTAGTAGTTGTGGCTTCTGTTCTATTTTCAAATAGTATTGTAGGATTATCCAGTTGCATTCCTGAATCTGGTGTTGTATCAACAAATATTGGTTGAGAGTGCTATTCTTTCTTTATAAAGAGAAATATATCTTCTCTAAATATTACATCTCTACTTATGAAAAATGTCTTAACTGAAGGGTCATATAAAATGTACCCCTTTTGAACTTCTGAGTATCCCATGTGTATAGATAATTTTGCTCTTGGCATTAGCATGTCATGCTCTTGTACAATTTTAGCAAAGCATAGGCAGCCCAATATTCTAAGATGCATTAGAGAAGGCTCCCTTTTATATAACCTTTAAAAAGGAGATATGTTTCCAGTGACAGTGCGGGGCATTCTGTTTATTAACTAGACATCAGCTAATATGCAGTGACCCCAGAACTTAATAGGTATTTGAGCTTGAAATCTTAATAGCCCTTGTGGCTTCTAATATGTGCCTATGTTTCTCCTCAGCTACCCCATTCTGCTGAGGGGTATATACACAGGTTTTTTGATATATGAATTCCAAGTTTTTGAACAATTGTTCACACACAGAGTTCGCAAACTCTGTACCATTATCAGTTCTAATTGCCTTTATTGTTATATCAAACTGAGTTCTGACATAATTGAAGAAATGTTGAATTGAAATACATGCATCAAATTTTTTGCTTTAGTAGAAACACCCAAGTCATTCTTGAAAAATCATCTACAATAGTCAAAAAATACTTGTTTCCATCCAATGTAGCAATCCTATAAGGACCCAACAAGTCTACATGTATTAGATCAAAACATCTACTACTTTGAATACTGCTTGTAGGAAATAGCAATCTAGCCTGTTTAGCACAAGGACACACTGTGCATTTGTTTATTCTATTCTTGATAGTATCAATATTTATAGGTAGTAACTTTCTAAGAGTCTGTGTAGACACATGACCACATCTTCTATGCCAGAGAATCACATCTGATTTGTCCGCCTCAGTTGTATCATTTCCTCTTGTAGTTAAGGCATCCATTATGTTCCTTTAAGCTATGTTAGTATATAGTAGGTATAGGCCACCATCCTCTTTACCAATCTCATTCACCTTCCCAGTGAAGAGCTTCTGAAACACACAAAAATCAGGAAAGAATGTTGTGGAGCATTGCAATCTTTGGTTAGCTTAGAAACTGACAATAGATTGTATTTGAATTAAGGAACATAAAACACATTTGTTATTGTGTTATTCTCTAATATAGAACTTGATCCTGTATGAGTAACCGTAATAATGTCACCATTTGGTAATAATACTTTCTTTGGATTTTTTGTTTCAATTACTGTTCCCTCATGCAGTAAGTTTTTGTCAGATACCATATGGCTTGTTGCTCCTGAATCTATGATCCACTGACTAAGACAATTAGAAACTAATAGAGCTATATCAATACCTGCCACATTAGCTGCTGAAGCAGAATTTGGCACATTGGTTTTGTTCAACATTTGAAGAATATGTTCATATTGTGTTTTTGTGAGAGCATAGTTCTCAAGACCTGAATTATCTAAATTCAGAGTAGAGCTTTGAGAACTGCCTCCAGTATTGACATGATCCTATACATTTGTATTTTGTCCATAATTGAAGTAGTTGCTAATGATCTTGAGCAGTAAAGTGATCAGTTCTGGCATTAGATTGACATTATATGTTGCATTTGTATTAGCATTTCCTCTTCTTTTGTTCTTGAAATCTGCAGGATATCCCACAATCTTATAACAATTTTCTTTGCTATGTCCCTTCATTTTGCAAAATTCACAGTACAAATTGTAGTTTCTTCTGAACCTTTGGTTCAGATTCTGATTTCCTCTAGCTTTCGAGTACGTAGCAACTTCATAGTTTTCCATCTGACTTGTAAAATTCCTGAGGTAGCAGCAACAGACTTCTATCCCTCATCACTTACAATTAATGCATATGCATGATTTACTATGGGAATAAGACTTCTCATCAAGATCTGACTCCTAACTTGAGGGTTGAATCGTTTAATCCCATCAAGAATTGGTATAACTTCAACTTCTGCAAATACACCACAAATTCTCTTGATTTTGGACAGTCACACCCAGGTGCATGCACAAGCCTCAAACTCTTTCCATAAGTCCTTCAATCTTGAGAAGTAGGCAGATACAGAAGTTGTGTCTTGCGAGTGTTGCTATTTCCTTGTCCAAATTATTGTTTCTTGATCCATCAACCTTGTTAAACCTTTCTGAAAGATCTTCCCAAACCACCTAAGCAATTGATGCATACATAATTCCTCCAAGAAGTCCTTTTGCCACTGAATTCATAATCCAAGATAGCACAATTGCATTGACTCTTTCCCAGTGATTCCACATTGATTATGGGAATTTTTCTTTCTTGCATGTACCATCAACCATGCCCAACTTATTTCTTCCTAACAAGGCTACTCGCATAGACCTAACCCAGATGGAATAGTTCTTAATTCCAGTCAATTGAAATGAAATGATTTGAATACCACTTATATCAGCAGGGGATAAGAAGAGTGGATGATCCCGGTTGCTTGATTTCCGGTATTTTGATTCACTTGGTCACGAGTGATTTGAATTCCTGGTGTTTGGCCCAATTGTTCATCCGAAATCGCCATTTTCTTGTTGACTCAAGGATTCAAGAATCTGTTAATTGTAATTTTTTTCCACAAAAAACAGAAACGAACAAGAATGGAATAGATTCTGTATTTAGGATCGAGATGTAGGCTACTTTTCTTAGATTAAAAGCTCTGATACCATGTTATAATTTACAGAGAAATACAGTGAAGGTGAAGATGTTAGGAAGAAGACGGAGACTCAGTCATTTAGAGAGAGAGGAAAAGAGACGAATGTAGCTAAGAAATTATGTATCTTGTATTGTTTATTAAAGGCTAAGTACAGATATTTATACATCACATTTAGTTGTGAATATTTAACTAATTAACTAACTCTCTAACAACCATTAACGGTTAATAACAACCTTTAGCTACAAAGACTAAACTACCCTCATATTATTTAACATAATCGTTCAATTTTCGTACATGTTTAGTAAATTTTGTGACGAAGTGATATGGAATGACACCGCTTAAGCCAATGTGCCTCCGCCCAAATTCGCTGAATTCAACATAAAATCTCACTATGATAATCTAAGTTCACCTTTTAGTAAATTACAAAACAGTTGCAAAGATAAGCAAGGACTTCCATATAATCACTTATCATCTAATGCACTAAAAGTGATGTTGAGCAGCTGTATAGGATCAAAGATAAGATCCCAAAGATAGTATGTATACTATATTTTATATATGATGAGAGAAAGTTTTTTTCAAAGATTCTCTATAACTTTATCTATGAAATCGATATAGTATTTACTTTTTCAGAAAATTCTAACACTACCGGAAATGCATATGCTTTTAATCATAGGAGAGAGCAATGAGAACAGACATATGATCTCTACTGTGATACCACCAAATTAAATAAGAGGGTATCTGCAAAAGAAGAGACGCACTCATACAGACAGAACTATTCCAAGGAAAGGAACTTTTCCTTTTGCCATCTTTTGCCACCGAATTCAAGATTTCAAGAATAGTATACTTGATTCAGGGGAAAAGGTCATGGCAAAATAGTATTAAACAATGAACAAGTTAGGAATACAGTAATCAGAAAGCTTCTTCATATTTATACTCAAGCAGGAAGTACAAATCTTTTATGAAACATTGATGCAATCCTGATTTTAGAACCTACACTCTCAATTCAAAATCCACAACCCACAACGTCTAAATTCTGAATCTGCCACTACTGTTTGACACAACCATATGGTGTGTCTAAGCATCCTGTTTGGGTGCAAGCACTCTTCTACCAAATCACTTTTATTCTCGGCGCTGATAATAATTGGATCCCTTATCGGTTTAAAGATTTTTTGTTACACTATTTATCAGCTACGGAAGAGAAGACAATCTCACAGCAATCAGTTGGCTTCTGATGCAGGGAGGGAATTACAATTGCAGCCGCGACAAGGACAGCAACAGATTTAGATGAGTTAAACCTTATTGTTGGAAAGTAAATTCATTATTTTACCAGCAATGCACTTGTCTCAAACAGACAATTTGCTTGCCTCAATTCTATCTTGTTTCGTAATTTTACAAGGTCTCTTACTCTATCACTGAACTAGTGTTTTACTTTCTTCAATCAAGAATGTCACAAGGCTGGCTAAATGTTGAAATTGTATGCCAAACATTTTACTAATGTCCGTGTCTTCTCGAACTCTCAAATACTGTTTAAATGGAACAGTTTACTTATATGTTACTGTATCGAATTGTGTAAATTGTCTTTAAAGCTTTAAACAGTTAGAAAGAAAGACACAACTTCCCCACAAATAAAATAGATGGATTGCGTAGGATGAACAACCACCCTTCACCCGGGCCTAGAAGGAAAAAACAAAAGCATGTAGAGTCAATTTAAATGTCAACCCGTAGTTGTTGGGTAACGCCAACATCCTGCCTATGGCAAGGCCCGCAAGGGGGCTGAGGTGGCATGGGTTGGAGTTATAATCGAATATGGCGCTTGCTTGGTGGGCTTGGTTAAAAAATAAAGTTGCGCCCTTGCTATCAGCTATAGCTGTTGGTACGACGCTTGATCCTAACAAGTGGTATCAAAGCCTTTCTAATAGGTTCGATTCCCAAGAGCAACATGCTGCTAGGTAACGCCAACATCCAGCCAAGGCAAGGCCCGCTAGGGGGCTAAGGTGGCCAACGTTGGAATCATAATCGAACATGGAGCTTGCTTGGCGGGCTTTGTTAAAAAATAAAGTTGTGCCCTTGCTATCAACTATAGCTTTTGGTGTGATGGTAAGCGTTTGATCCCAGTAGTAAATTTCAAATAATGCAAATTAAAAGGAAAATTTAATTATAAATATTGTACTAGAACATTTATCTATTGCTAGTAGCTATATATATGGTGCTGGATCTCAATCTGCGAGGACATGGTACAAAGAATTCATTGGCCTCTTCTACTCTGTATCTCAAAGTTGAAACCTGGACAAAATCCGCAGCCATTGTTACAAACAAGTCAGAAGTCAGGTGATAGTCTGTCTGCACTTGCTAATTAAAATCTTGGATCCGTCTCTAGTTGTAAAACATACATCTTGCAAGAAAAATAAAAGGGTGTCATCCATATTTAAGCGATCTCAAAATAATCACAAGCATTCTGTGAAGAACCTTTGCCCGTATTATCGCTGCTACTGCTGGTGCATCTCACACGCCACATCTTGATAACTCCATCAAGACTTCCGGTGCAAATGGTGCAACCATCTTCACTCTCCTCATTATTCACGCATCCTGGGAAAGCTGTAACGCACCTAATCGGTCCTCTGTGACCTTGCAAGATCGCCACGCAAACATGTTGACAATCTTGCTCCCTAAACCAGACTCTGCACGTTGAGTCTGCAGAGCCACTGATGAAATAGTTAGCCGTACTGGACAAGCACATTACAGCATGTGTGTGTCCAAGAAGTGCACCCCCATATTGTAATTGCCCTGAAAACCAACCTTTTATCCAATAATGAATGTAACCATCACTGCAACCACCATACAATACCCCACCATCAGTTGTTAATGCTAATGTCTTTACTGGTGAACATTTAGCTGGTAATGTCACAGTGAGGGAATGTGGCCTATCTCCACTACAAAAATTACGTCGCCATACTCGGACTGTGGCATCATCAGAAGCAGTATAGAGGACACCATCATCACCAACAACAATGGCGTTTATCGGATCGTTATGGGCTTGGATTGTCTCTATGCATTTGAGATCAGAAATTCTCCATACTTTTACTGTTTTATCAAGGGAAGCTGAGTAAAGTATATCATCTGATATGTTAATTGCCAGTGATGATATTGGTCCCATGTGCTTCATCTGTCACAATTCATTAAAAGGCATTTAATTTTTCTATCTACACAAAAAAGTGAAGATCATGAACTATTCTGATTAGACAAGCATATCAAGACTTGAAGAGTATGCATTAAATTAGATGCTTTTGAAAATTGAAATGTGCTAAATTTGACACTGGTGTGCTTTAATCACAAAGCTGTAGCCGCATATGGTAATAAATATGTTCCCAGCACTGTCCATGTCAAGGTTTGGTTTGCTGCAATTAATACAGCCCTAAAAGATGTCCAGGCTTCAACTTTTTCCAGTCCAAATCAAACTGGATACAGATTCCTGAACAAATAATAATCTGATGATCCAAATTTGCAGCAGCTGATATTAACCAGACGGACTTTAACTTTCCCACTTTCCGTTGGCACATAAGCTTTCAGACTAACACAACTTGTTATGCAAAAATGTAATTGTCGGTATAGGCCATGACTGTCCCACGAATATCTCTATTTTGTATTCTGTATAAATTAAAAAAAGACAGCCCGGTGCACTAAGCTCCCGCTAAGCGCGGGGTATGGGGAATGGCTGGACCACAAGTATCTATTGTACGCAGCCTTACGCTATAAATTCTGGTTCTTAAATTATGCCCCAAAGAAAGTAAAATAGAATTATATCACAGGCTAAAACCATGCATAACAAATTTCCCCTAGAGCATGTTACACTAGCAGAGTCACAGTGAAAGGAGCAGTATGCCAGCCTACACCGTACGTCCTACCATTAATGCATATTAAGGAACAGTTAACTACTGCAAATGAGTATTAGCATAACTGGTAAAGTTGTTGCCGTGTGATAAGGAGGTCGTGGGTTCGAACCGTGCAAACAGACTCTTGCATAAATACAAGGTAAGACTGCGTACAATAAATCCTTGTAGTCCGGCCCTTCCCCGGACCCCGCGCATAGCGGGAGCGGGAGCTTGGTGCACCGGGCTGCCCTTTATAGAAACACATATAAAAAATGAATAAATATTGTATATTACCATCTTATCTCGACCAGAGATATAGCTCCGGACAAAGCTTCCAACCTTAGGAATACTAGCAACCCGAACATGCTTGATAACACCTTCCCAAGTCCTACGCCAAACCCGAATCTTACAATCCGCATAAGCAGCATAAACCATATCATTTGACACTTTTAATGCAACAACCATAGACCCCCTCGTCTTAAGATGATCACATTCAGTAAACTCTGGCAACTTCCAAACACGTATTACATTAGCCTGAGACCCTGTATAAACGAGGCCATTTGACGTAGCAACAGACAAGATCTGTCCATCTTTTTTTAACACTGATGAAATGCACCTGTAAGTTGTTTGAAAGTGATGATCATCGGCTAATTTTGGATTGTCGAGCGTGAAGGAAAGTCGCGGAGTTGAAGGTTGAGAGTTGTGGTGGCATGTATTGGAAGAGAGAACTGAAGTGCTTAAACGAGGTGGGCTATAGGGAAGATCTTCGGAGAAATTAGAAGGTTCTTTTGTAGAAATACTTCTCAAGAAGCTGTGATTAGGTCTTATGGCGAAAGATGGAGCTGAAGCAGGGGAATTTGGAGGCTCAAAGTCCATTGTTGAAGCCATGTCTATGTCTAGATCTCTCTCTACGAGAAATGCTAATATAGAAGAATTGAAATGGTGTAATGTATTGGTGTTAATGAAGGTTTAATGCTCTCAACTATCAGCTACCCCACAATGACGAAAACACTTATCCCGCCAATCCATTTTTCCTTTTTTCTTTCTTTTTTGCCAAAACAATCCCCTTTTTCTTACGAAGAATTAACCTAAAATGGTCGTCCACTCAATACTTAAACTAAAATTATTCGGCACATATATAATTCACTTATAATATGTATATGATCGTGTATAACTAGTGTATATCAGCTATGAAAATTGAACAATAAATTCAGTCAGCTATTTATGTTAAAATACCTTTTTTTGTTTTAATTTCACCTGGTTGCGATCAAAAGTGGGTATAAAAATGTACATGCTTAGATCAATTATAATGTAAGGACTTTAAGTTATATATACTCACAATACAATAAATTTGTTACATTATTAGTATTCGACCTATTATAACATGTTACTACTTTCTATTTATTCAAGGTCATTAATCAGTGTTATTAAATAAAATTACTGTAATTACTTTTAAATAATCTGATTGTATAAATATTTTTTATGCTGTCCACACGTAGAAGTTAGAAATTAATCTAATAATGTAATTAAAAATAAATTCTTTAATAAGCATTAATTAATAATTTCATTAGAATCGTTTTTTCCTTTCATTCGATACATATGCTTCTATGAATCTAAATAATACAATTGAGTTTACTCTTGAAAGTTCTTTTATTGGATTTTGAAGAACTAGACAAAAATCATAAAAGAAACAAAGTTAATACAAGGTTGGATCTTAAGAGACAGGAGAAAGTGAACCTGCAAGCAGAGGCGGAGGTAGAGTGTTGGGTACGAGTTTGACTGAACCCAACAACTTTTGTTTAGATTCTGTATTTGTATTAAAAATTCATCAAATACGTATAAATATCTAACTGCGAACCCAATAACTAAGACGAGCTATAAGTTTGATGGCCAGTTCAGAGTCCATAAACTTCAAATCTTAGCTCCGCTGCCTGCAAGTTGGGATAAGCTGTATGAATGCTCACTGCCTATATCGGTCCATTTAAATCCAGTATATAAGACAAAATTAAAATTAACAAGTACTAGAAGCACTAGCAAGCACTACAGCCTACAAAAATCTAGATATAGCTGATCGTATCTTCCTAGCAAATCAGTTCCTCCCTTAATGGAATGGCCACAGAAGTGAAATCAATAAAAGGAAATTTTTTACATAAAAGCATATCACATTTTATGAATCTTTCTGCCTTCAACGCTACTTTAGGCAACAATTTGGTTCTTGCACTTGCTTATGGCCCTTGGAGCTGCAACCAAGAGGTACAATTGAGTCATTTCAAGCCAGTTTAAGGTTAACAAATAAAAGACATTTTAATCCGATGATCCATGCAATGTAAAAAACTCATGGCAGTATTCTTAAACAGGACTATAAGATGGCAGTGGTGGAGGTAGGATTTCCGCTAAGGGAGTTCAAAAAAGAAAAAGTTAAAATTAAAAGGGACTATGGCCAGTGGGAATTGAACAAGCAACCTCACAAAAGTTTTGAACCCTCTTGGACTACTAAACTACGCTTTTAGATGTGGCAAAGGGATTCAAAATATAACATATAATATATAGAGGCAGAAAATGAATTTTGCCTTATATGTACAATATAAATTTCCGGCGAAGTGAACCCCATTCTGCCCCGCTAAATCCGTCGCTGTAAGATTGTTTTCCCCGGCTCAAGGAGGCAAGTTGCCATAGAAAAGTGCAGAAGGAGGAACTAGCAAGTGTTACATGGCAAGCACAAGATTCTTATTCAGTATAGGACATACCTAGCCCGATTGCCTCTGAGCTTTTCATAATCCGCAGTCTCTTGCATGAGTCTATAAACATCCTATCTCAAGATCCAAATCAAACAATAAGTAGCTGCTTAGACGATGAATTGTACATTAAATCACTTTTATAACATAAAATTTCCACTCTGGATCTTGAATTGAAGATTGGAGACAGCGGAAAAGATCGATATGGAACAAGAAAGAAATGGAAGAGAATTAATGTAGATTCCAAGCAGCTACTTTTACACTCCAACAACAGATGGCCCGGACACAAGTCATCCAAATAGAGCAAAATTGACAAGCAAAATCACTTAATCCATTTTTTAAGATCATAGAAAAGAATGTTGGAAGAAAAACTTACTCCCAGGGAACATCGCCTACAAGCATCCAATCACCATCCTTGTCTTCATAAGTCAGCACATACTCGGAACCATTGAGAAGATCCATCAAGTGACTTTCACTAAGCCCCTCTCGCCCTGGAAGTCCGTCAGAGGTGCATTGCCCTAAAAACGATTACACAAAATATCTATCACTAAAATACATACCGTTGGGTATGCGAACAAAGTTCCACATTGGGGAGTAGTTAAAAAGATTGGGAGACAAATTTTGGTATCAATTGCTCCAGCCAAAAGTTATGTCCTATTTTGAATGAAAATAGTAGATAGTTTTCATTTCAAAACTTGAACTGCCTCCTAAGGCTTTGCATAAGTGCTTGTTCTTTGCATTCTACAAAGGTTTTACCAATGGTGAAGCAGCTGAACATCTTCTCAAGAGCTGATGAGAGTTCTGCATAGTTGGTGTAGATTTTGACGTCGACTTTTCTCAGGTATGGGGCACCATCCATGCTAACTTTAACATAAAGACAACCTGCTCCTGATTTTCCTTCAGTCTCGTTATTCTTCAACGAATTGTTGGCAAGGGTGTTCTTGCGGAAAGATCTAATTGGTGGCCATCCCACAACTTGTGCCCTAATACAGAACATAATAGCAATCTAGTTATTAGGCTAATAGTAAAACCCATAACCAAATTATACAAATGCAGCGACAGACTCAATATATTCACACTAATAAATACAGATATGTAGTCTTTGTATTACAAAAAGAATTAGCAAGGCTACATTCCAATTTCATCCCTTCAAGCCTCTTGCGGTGACAGAGAAGCAGCAAGACTTCACAATGATCACACTAGTTGGTACAAGTCTGCGGTCTTAGCATTAGAAAGAAAAAATAGAAGGTTAACGCGCCAATTAATCCTTTCAAGCATCTTATAGTGACAGAGCCAGGCGTAAGGTTGCAAGTCCATCCAACTCAATTACACAAACAAGAGAAACGTATGTCAACAACAAGAATCGCACCTTAATTCCAAGCTAGTTGGGATCGACTTTATTAATCCTTCATAGTATATATAATTCCACTCCACTGGAAGCCGTTTCATTAAATGCAATATGCTATAAGACTTATTTATTTACATCACAAAAACAGTTTCCTTTTTTTTCCCTCTAGATTATATTTTTAAGACTGGCAAGTACAGATATGTGGTCTTAGTATAAGAAAAAAAAATTAGCAGGGTTGGGGCTAATTTCATCCCTTTTAGCCTCTCGCAGTGACAGAGACAGGGCCTAAGGTTACAAGTCCATCCAATTCAGTTACACAAAACCGATGTCAACAACAACGATTAATACCTTAATTCCAAACTAGTTGGGGTCAACTGTATCAATCCTTTATATTAATTTCACTCCACTTGAGGCTGTTTTATACTTTTATTAAATGCAATATGCTAGAAGACTATCCTTTTTGTAGGTCACATTCATTACAGACACCTAGGATTTTAACCAGACGGGGGTATCAATATTCTGCACAACCAGTGCCCCTAATGACTTCAGGGTGCCAAGTGATTAATATTATTTATTTTCAAGGTACATACATATATATATATACAAAATTTCTGCCAAAGTTTATGGGCATTAAATGATCCCTCATGGTTACATATAGGTCCAATTCTCACAAAGACAGTTTCTTCTTTTCCTATTTCCTATCAACAAGCAAAGCAAAGTACCAGCCATTTTTTTTGGGGGGTGGGGTGGGGGGAGGGGGGGGGGGCAAACTTACTTTGAAGCATGAGAAACACCATTTCCATGCGCCGGAGTAGACTTTTTTTCTTCAACAGACTTTAGAGGTTGAGGACCAACAGCCTTATCTTTCCTAGAGGAATCAATGGTATCAGAAAATCCCCTCTTAGCTCCTGAAACAAAAACCTTCAAAGGGGTAACAATAATATTCTTATCCTCCAAATCTTTGCCAAAAGGAGACACCCCATTTTCAGCCTTCCTCTCTGGAGACCACGAACCTGGCAACCCAAGTCTTAGCTCAGTTTCCTTGAGCTTTAGAACATTACTTTTCTCAAGCTCCTCACAATCAGTAGGTGAAGAAGATGATGATGAAGAAGAGGAAGAAGAGATTTTATCACAACTTCTTTCCATTAAAGAAGCTTCTGATAAACCTATGTAATCATGTTCTATTGGTATAGACATGGATTTTGAACAACAATAGCAGCCCAAATACAGCTTCAAAAGAAGAGGAAAATCGTTTGGTTACTAACTAAAACAGAGAGATTGGTTCAGGATATGATCAGGGGTCTGGTTAAAACAAGAAAAGGAGGAGGTTTTGTTGATGCAGAAAAGAAGGTTCTTTAGCCTTTCTGTAGACTACGTATTTCTTTTGTTTTAAGTATTTGGGTCCTCCAATTATAATATGGCAACAAAGAAAGATCGAATCTAGCAAATAAAAAGGAACAGTTGTAGTGGGATAGTGGCACAGGAACAATTATTCCAGATGCTTATCTGAAACAGTAAAAGAAGAAACTAGAGAATGGTTTTGAATAGGAAATAAGGATAAATAAACAAAGTGGGCATTTGGACATAAGAATTGTGAAGTTCACAAAAAATAAAGTGGAAAAAAATTTAAGTGAAAATGGTATTTGAAAATTAAAATTGTGTTTGGATATAAATACAATTTGGAGATGTTTTTAAATTTTTGTGAGTTATTTGAAGTGAAAATTTTTTGAAAACAATTATTTGAAGTTTTTCAAATTTCCCAAATTCAACTTCAAGTGAAATATGAAATTTTCATGGTCAAACACTAATTCCAAAAGAAAGTAGAATTTTCCAAAAAAGTGATAATTTTTATGGCCAAACGGGCCCTAAACAAGGTAAACCAAGCATAAAATGTGTACATTGTTATAAATATATTATATTATGGATGTTCATTTATTACTCCATTGTAAACAAGCTTCCTGAAGAAACTTATCCATATGGGACTCCGCCGTAAATATGTTTATCTATTTAGTACTCTATTGGAAATAAGCCTCTTGAAGAAACATATCACTTCGGTACCCGGTTATGGATAAACAATACCCCCGTAGAAGATTATCCATACTAGGTATAATAAGTTTATCCTTTCGATACTCCATTATGGATAAATATTACCCCGGTAGAAGATTATCCCTACCGGGTACAATAAGTTTATCCTTTCAGTACTCCGTTATGGATAAACATTACTCTCAGTAGAAGATTATCCATATCTGGTATAGTAGCAGCTTACACAGCAGCTTGCAGTAGTAGCTTACACAGCAGCTTGTTGTAGCAGCTTACACAACAGTTTCCTTTCTTCTATAAATAGAAGAGATTTCAGCTCATTATGTATATCAGTTTGAATTCGAATAATATATCAGTTTCTCTTTATACTTGTCTTTACTTTACAGTCTTTATTTTATAACACGTTATCAGCACGAGACTCTACCATCTCGAGTAAATACTTTGAAAGTATCTGAGGTACGAACTTTCTTTTTCTATGTAATGTCAAATCTTTCTAAACTTGAATTTGTAGCCTTGGATATATTGGGCAAAAACTACATGTCTTGGGTGCTTGATGCTGAAATTCATTTTGATGTGATGGGTCTGGCATACACTATCAAGGATAAAAATCAGGCATCAAACCAAGACCATGCCAAAGCAATGATATTCCTATGTCATCACCTTGATGAGGGCCTGAAAATGGAATATCTTACTGTTAAAGATCCAGTCATACTGTGGAATAATTTGAAAGATAGATATGGCCACCTGAAGATGGTCGTTCTTCCACAGGCACAATATGATTGGACTCATATAAGGCTACAAGATTTTAAATCTATCAGTGAGTATAATTCTGCTATGTTCAGAATTATTTCTCAATTGAAATTATGTGGTGATAATATTACTGATCATGATATGTTGGAGAAAACTTTCACCACTTTTCATGCCTCGAATATGCTCCTGCAGCAGCAATAACGAGAGATGGAATTTAAAAAGTATTCTGAACTTATCTCACATCTTCTTGTAGCCGAGCAACATAATGGGCTATTAATGAAAAATTATGAAAGTCGGCCTACTGGTTCTTGTCCATTCCGTGAAGTGAATGAGACGAACTTCCATCAAGCTAAGCGTGTAGGAGGTCATGGACCCAGTCGTGGTCATGGCCGTGGTCGGGAAAGAAATTTTAATCATGGTAATAATAATGCACCAAAGAACCCTCCTCACCACTAGCAGTGAAAAAGGAAGGAACAAAAGCATGAAGCGATGCAAGCACCAAATGCAGAAAATGCATGCTATAGATGTGGATGAAAAGGGCACTAGTCACGTACTTGTCGTACGCCAAAGCACCTGGTTGAGCTTTATCAACCTCCCTAAAGAAGACAGAAAAATGCTGAAGCAAATCTTATTTCTGAAGATAATTTAGACTTTATGTATTTAGATGTAGCTGATTACCTTGCACTCCCAGATGGAGAAATAAGTCATGTGATCGGTGGTGAATCTGTAGAAATGTAAATATTTTAATTTTTGTTGGTTGCAATAGATAGTATGGTTATGTAATTGTTGTACATAAATAAAAGGTATGATTTGATAATGATATTTTACTATAATATATCTTATTTACGTTATTTGAAGAATATGAATAATATTATTAGATCAACTTAAACTCTAGCAGAGTTTGCAAGAAATATACAACCACCAGAAGTAGTTATATTTCGTATATCTCATTGTAATTATATTTTGTTAACCACCAAAAGTGGTATATGCCTATGATCATCAGAAGTGATAATTTAGGCTTTCTATAGTTACAATTGAATATAAGCTACATAAATATTCTCTATATTAAATGCACGCCTCGATTTGCTCCTGAAGTAGTAAATATTTTAAAAGAGGTTGAAGCATCACAATTTGATGTGATTAATGCGCATTCAGATAATTATGTTCGATTTCCTGGAGAATGAGAACATTTGATAATATTAATTCATTCTTGAATGTGACAATATTAATAAATCTGGTAAATATGAACGCGCTCTTGATGTGAATATATTACAATTCACCTCCAGAAGAGGTAATATAATTGAGAGAATATATACCCAATATTTCGTATTTTAAATTTGCTCCTGAAGAAGTAACACAATTGAAATTGCCTCCTGAAGTAGGAAAATATTATGAAGAAGAGTTTTCTTGTGCTTAAACAATTGTTTTACATTGTTTATTTGATTGTAATTTTCTCTCATGATACCAGAAGTGTATGAGCAATATTTGATAGTACAAAATGTATCAACCACTACAAGAAAAGTGTCATTTACATGGGAATTTTACATGGAAATTTTTTTTGTAGGTAATACATGCGGATTTTCATGGGAAAATCTAAAATTCCTAAATATAAGAATATGGTACTTGCGAAAACGTAATTCCCGGGAAATTCCGCAGGTATATTTAGCACCATCAAGCGCGAAAATAGCACTTGGGGAATTAGTTGGGAATTAAATCCGCATATACCATATCCGCAGGTAAATCCGCAGAAAAGAGAACCAAAAAAATATAAAAATTTCCTTTAATAATCCGCATGAATATCTCCAGGTAGACTACCTGCGAGTTTTGCTAGGGATAATCACATGGGGTTTTACATAGGGATATTATTTACTTGGAAAATTACCTGGGGATTGTAAGCACGTGATTTTTGCCCTATGAAAGAATTACTCCCAAAAAATTCAAAAATAAAATGATTTTCCTTGGTGTGCAACTTTGTGATATTTTGGATAATTATTTGTATTTGTTTGTGCATGTTTATTTGTTAAATTAATAAAAATACAAAAATATGTCGCATTTTGCATGTAGGATTTAATTCTACAATTGTTAGTAATTAAGTTTGTTTTACAAAAATTAAAAAATTACAAAAATAGGCATCTTTTGCATTTTTAGCATTTAATGTCCAAATATACAATTTTATGCTTAAATATTACTTAATTGTGTGTTAATTGTTATTGGGAGTTAATTTGCGCTTTTATAACTTAATTTAGTTATTAATAATAATTTAAGTATTTTTATAATTTAGTTTTAGAAAAATAAAAGAAGAAAAGAGAGCAAAAATACAAAAAAAAATCGGAATTGGGCCACTTCTTCAATTGTAACCCACAAGCCCCAAAAATACCCAACCTTCTCATGACCCGGTCCACTTCAAACCGGGTCGACCCGGTCCGCCCCATAACCCCAATACCCAACCCCTCTTCATTTTTCATTTTTCCCAAAACAAAACAAAAACAAAAAAAAAAAACTCAAAAAAACCCTAAAACCTAAGAAAACCATCCCCCCCTCTTGCTCTCTTCTCCTTCTTCTCCAAAAAGAGCTCAAAGCCCCTCCCATGGCTGCCCCTCTCCCGTTCCCTTCATCCTCATGCCACACACACAACCACGTCGACAACACACACACACACACAACCACGTCGACAACACACACACACACACAACCACGGCGACGTAACACACACACACACCCGCGGCTTCACCCATGAACGACCATCCATGAACGACCACGGCCTTGTCGCCTTTGCTCCAAAGCCAAGCGGCTCCTGCTGCATCTAGCATGGTCGAGCAGTTGGTTCGAAAAACCGACCCCGTCACTCCAAACGACCAGCCCGTCGTTGCTGCTCCATTCCAGCTGCCTCGTCGAGCTGCTACTGCTTCACTGCTCCAGCAGTATTACTGCTGCTTGCTCCGTCGAGCTCCACCATGAAAACCCAGTCTGCTGTCGCTTCATCTTCTCCAGCTCCTCCGTGCTGCTGCTCACGTTTCTTCTTCTGCTCCCCGCTGCTGCCTGCGCTGCTGCTGTCCGTTACTTCTCCTTCAAGTTCTTCGTTTGTCCGTTCGTGATCGTCTTCGGCGTCAAATGGTTTAGGTGCGATATTTATTTTCGGGTAGATTTGTTTTCGTTCGAGTTTATCATCGTTCCGATCCGGTTAGTTGGTTTAAGTTTCGTTCCCATCCGTAATTTGTTTGATATTTTTCGGATATGAAATCATTAAATGTTTGATTCTTGTTCTTGATTTTTATTCAGTTGTTTCATTTTTCTTGTTTATTTTTGTAGAAATTGTTAGTTTGATTAATTATATTGTTGATAGATTTAAGTTGAAGATTCAATTAAATTATTTTTCAGTTTGTTTTATTAATTTTAAGATGATTTATTTTTAATATAGAAAAGTGTTAGATTAAATCATTTGAATCCGTTGTTTGTTGTTAATATAGATTTAATTCGTATTCATTTTTTTTGAAGTTCGTTTTTAATTCAGTGATTTAATGTGAAGTTATGTTTTGGTTTTAATTTTTGGATCATGTATCTTTGTTATAATTTTGTTGGATTTAATTTAAAAAGATTAATTGATTATTTGAAGATTAGTGATTTGAATATGTTTATTTGTTTTGTTTAAGTTTAATTCGAAGTTTGAATAAAGCTTGTTTGTTATTGTTGTTGAATCTTTTCATTTATGTTCATACTTTGTTTGATTGATCTTGAATCCGAAATTAGTATAGTTTGATCTTCTTGTTTGTTGATTATCATTTTTGATTATTTCTTCAGTTTGCTTCATGATTTTGTTTAGTTTTAATATAGGAATTGTTGGTTGTAAAGTTGTTAGATTTTAAGTTCAAATGATTATTGAATTTAGAAATCTGAATATATTTGTTTGTTGTTGTTGTTGTTGAATCTGAAAGTAGGTTTGTTTGTTGTTAAAGATGTTGTTCAATCAAGATAATTTTAGTTGTTTCCTTGTTGTTCATCATTTAGTTTGAATTTGTTGTTGAACATTGTTAGAAATTGATCATATTGGCTATATTTTGGTTAAGATTGATTAGGTGAATTGGTTATAGCTAATGGGGGTAGTTTGGTAATTTGTAGTACATTCAGGGGTAAAATGGTAATTGTAATAAGGTCGGAGGGGTAGTTTGGGAATTGAACATTTTGAATAATTCTTTATGTTAAGCATGGGGGACAAAATGTAATGGGGTGTGGGTGATATAATTGTTTAATATAAATGGGGGACAGGACATAATATAGTGGAGGGGAATATGATAATTGTTTATGTTAGGCATGGGGGACAAGATGTAATGGGTTGGATTGATATATTTGTTTAATGTAGTGGGGGATGAGTGGGAAGATAGTGGGTTTGGTATGACAAAGTGATTGTTATTAATTGATTAAAGGGTTTGGGATGAGATATAAATGAAAGGCTTGAATCAAATTTTGGGGACAGACAGAAAAAAGAGGAGACAGATAGATAGAGAGAAAAAAAGAGCTGAATATTTAAGAGAGAAAGAAAATTCCGAAAAATATTAAAACTTTCAAGAAAAAGAAAAGAAAAAAAATACAAATAAAAAAGGAGCTGGAAATTAGAAGAGAGAGTAGTATACACCTGATAAATATTCTGATATACGGGTTTAGAAAAGAAGGGTTAAACATTAATTAGCCTTTCAAAATCTGAAAATTCTATTGGTTTCTGTCCGTTGTTTGTTGTTGGTGTTTCTGGATTTTATTTTGATTTTCAAATCTGTCACTGGGATTTCTGTTGACTGGATTGCTGGTTATTATTGTTGTTGCTGTGTTACGTACTACGTGACTGACTTTCTTCTTCTTCTTATGTTGACAATACCAGGTACACAACTGTAATTTTGGCCTTTTGTAAGCTGAAAATGAAGAATGGAAGTTTAAATTTTTAATTTAGTTTTTTTATTAATTGCATTTAGGTTATTTCATGTATTATTATTCTGTAAATCGCCGTTGTGTTGCATAATTAGGCATATTGTAGCGATGTATTAAATAATGCTTTACTTTAACCTGATTATTAGGTAGTATATATTTAAGCATGTTCATTACTGATTAAACTGTCAAATAATTAAAATAGAAGAAAATAACGTAAAAATGGCTTTATTAAATCAGTTTGGCAAAATTGATTAAGTTCCTTATTCATAAGGGTTTTAGTATCGCCAACGTTAAGTTAATCGGAATCATGTAGCTAAATTCAGTTAAAACATGAATTAATTTTGCGAATCAAGTATTAGGACAAGATTTGAATTAAAACAAGGTTAGTTAAGGTTAAATTATTTAATTTTTAGAAATACGGTTTAGTAATCAAGATTATTTCTAATTTTCAGTATTTGTAAATAATTAATTTCAATAGCTCAAGTCATCTAACAATATGATTTTTAATCTGACTATGGGATAATTAGTTTTTTTTTTAAAAAATAAAAAATTATTTGACAATTCCATGTTGTATTTATAATTATAATTTTAGTAATATTACTATCCGTTAATATTTGTTTTTCTCTTCTATTTAATATGTTATTTTTAAGTATGTAGAGATTGATTTTATATTTATAGACAAACTTAGTAATAATAAAAATGTAGTCATTAATAAATCTTCATAAAATAAGGAAAGATTTCGCTAAAAATAAATAGATGTAAACAATACAAAAATTTGCAGGATTCTCCAATCTCATTTATTTATTTATTTATTTTAAAAAAATACTTAGATCCCGGGATGGGCCGTTTAGTAAATTTCACGGTCCTACCTAAAAGTATAATAACGCGTAGTCTTTTGGCGCATATTTAATAAGGTTATTTTCTTAAATATGGGTGTGCATTTATGTAACCCAAATCCCGATCTTGACGGAGTCAAAATGCGTCAACAAATCACGTGTGCACTGGTTGTGACGTGGTTCGAGATGCATTTTCACGACGTCACAATTCTTGTATAAAATAATAATAAGAAAAATGATAAAAGCGGTTAAAAGTTAAATTTTGCACATAGGTTCAACATGTATTAAATCAGATAATCAAGCCAAATATGACAGTTGAGCGACCGTGCTAGAACCACGGAACTCGGGAATGCCTAACACCTTCTCCCGGGTTAACAGAATTCCTTATCCGGATTTCTGGTACGCAGACTGTAATATGGAGTCATTCTTTTCCTCGATTCGGGATTAAAATTGGTGACTTGGGACACCCTAAATCTCCCAAGTGGCGACTCTGAAATAAATAAACAAATCCCTTTTTGATTGTCCTTTAATTGGAAAAAACTCCTACGCCCCTCGCGGGGGCGGAAAAAGGAGGTGCGACAGGGATATTATTGTTGCGGATTTTGTTGGGGATCTATTCGTGGGGATTTACTTGGGGATATAACCTGTGGAATTACCTACGGATATAGTTTCTGCGATTTTAGTTGGGGATATATTCTTGAGAATTTACTTGGGGATATTTGTACCTGCAGAATTACATGGGAATAAAATTATTATGATTTTAGCTGGGGTTTTATTCATGGGGATTTACATGGGGATATTTATACTTGCAGTATTATTTGGGAAATTTTATGTGTTATTGAGCCACACGATAAAATACATTGTAGAAGTGCAACAAATAATTGACTTTTATGATATCTTTCTTTACATTACGAACGATACACTTCGCTCTGCTCCATGTGTTCACTAACGCTCCTATCTAGAGTGTTTTATTAAAAAAATATTACAATTAATGGTTATCAAGGAGTAGAGGGACTCGATGTTATAATCATTATCGTCTAGTAAACTGACTATAAAGATGATGATATATTGGTTTGCATAAGTAACATACAAAGAACAAAATGATTATCGTTGGGTAAACTGACTATAGCAATGATATTAGTTTATAAACCAATATAAAGGTGATATATATATATATATATATATCACCTTTGTATTTAGTTTGCTTGACGATAATATGATAGTAATCTTACTATCATTGAGGTGATGTTTTGCCATATATTGCTTTTGCCTCGATGATAGTAAGATCGATCGATTACTATAAGTATTGTTTTATTAATTATAATTTTATCTTATTAAAATAATTGTTGCAGTGAGAATTTATTTATTTATTTATTTATTTCGAACACAATTATAAGTAAAACGATAAATCTCACTAAGACATCCAATCAATTACTCTTTGATAAAAAGGAATAACTTTAGATCAAAGAATAAAAAATCAATTTGCATTTGCGGACAATATATAATGACATCAAATTGAGTAGTATAGTCAAAAATTAAAATGTTTTTTTGAGTCATTTGACTTTTATTTTTTGAATTTTTTTAAAAGTGGAAATTATATATTTTTTCCATGACGTAGTATTTATCTTTTTTTTTAATCAATGAGATAGTTCTATTTTTATATTCAATAATTTTCACTTTAATATATTAATATAGATTTATCAAGACAAGAATTATACATAAAATTAAATAAATACAATTTTTTCTTAAAAATTAAAGTATAATTTTAATTTATGTTTTGTGGCTCATTGTTCTTCAAATTAAAAGAAACACATATATGGTAGTACTGTCCATGGAAAGCCCTTGTGATATTAAAAAAAAAAAAAGAACTAGTATAGGGAGAGATGACATAAGGAGGCGGCTAACAAATAAATACAATTGAAAAGAAATAAACAGCACAATTGATTTGTTTCCCTCTTAAGGTTTTTTCCCAAATACAGAACGCAGGGTTTTTTCCCTCTCTAAGATGGCTCTCAATTTCTGAAACCCTTCACATTGCAATACCAAATTCTAGGGCTCAAGGGTTTCACCAAAATACAATTATTCTCGACCCAAGGCTTTCCTCTCATGGTCAACAATCCTCGGCAAAGGCCTGAAGAAGGTAATCCACATACTTTCTTCAAGTATGTTTTAAGCATTATATGAATTTAACTATTAAGTGTAACTTAATTATATTTTGATTATAACTAATATGTGGCTGCAGCTTGTATGAGCAAGTTCTCAGAGATACTTATGGTGATCTTAGTGATGATATCATTGATAAACAAATTGAAGCTGACTTTCCACGATGGTTCAAAGATTATGTATGGAATAACATAAACTAGTTATTACTGAAGAACATATCATTTAATGAATAAATCTAACTTATTATTATTATTATTATTATTATTATTATTATTATACAATAGGTCAATAAAAATCTACAAGAGACATTGAATCCGTATTTGCAAGTCTTAGCAGAGGGACCACTAAGAAAGGCAACATCATATCCTGTTTATATTGCGAATGGATACAAATTTTGCACTTCTGCAAGGGGTGAAGGAAGAAAAATATTTAACAGTGGGGTATCTGTTAGTGGCATCGGACATGATGGCACTACAAATGAATATTATGGTGTTATTAAGGAGATTATCAAATAAGAATGGACAAGGACCCCTCAAAAGTTAGTTTTATTTTATTGTGATTGGTTTGATCCGTCTAAACATGGCATGAAAGTTGATAGCCAATTTGATAAGTTCAGCTGCTGCCAACTACCAATTCTAGAAGCCCACCATTGTTGAAGCCACCGACCCATTCTAGAAGCCACCATTGTTGAAGCCTCCATTGTTGAATGAAGAATTCAACCACCAACCACCTTCTTTAAGGCTATAAATAGAGCCTTATGTTTTACACAAAAACATCAATCCAGAGAGATTGAAATACAATCCAGGAAGAGATTGTGAGAACAAAAAGAGAGTTTGGTGAGGTTTTTGTAGAGAGAAATTCTTGGTGTAAATTCTCTATAATTCTATTCTTGTGAAATATAGTTGTTTTTCCTCCCAAATAATCTTAATATTGATCCGAGAATCACAACAAGTGGTATCAGAGCCTTCGATTCTGTGTTCATCGAGAAATATCGGAACACTGAAAATTTCAACCCGGATTTACGTTTTTTCGAAAACGTGATCTTCGGTGTGTTTTGATCATTTCATTAGATTCCTTGCGTCGATACGAATTCAACGCAATTTTCCGGAGGCCAAACAAAGCTAAAACGAAGAAGTTATGACAATTTTTTTTCTTCTGCCCAAGGAAGAAGATGATGAATAGTAACTGCACAGTCAGCGCCACATCATCATCCAGTCAGCGCCACATCATCATCCAGTCAGCGTCACGTCAGCATCCAGTCATCGCCACGTCAGCATCCAGTCATCGCCACGTCAGCATCCAGTCAGCGCCACATCAACATCCAGTCATCATAATTTTTTTAGAAATTTATGAAATAACCCCTGAAGTTACTGAAATTATAAATCTGCCCCACAAGTTCAGTATATTTTCGATTTAACCCCAAAAGTTTTGTGTAAATTTTGAAAATTTTCTGGAGGCCCTATTTTGTCCCAAGAAGAGTCAATCCTACCATTTTTCACCATTTCGGACGTGTTGGTGAGTTCCGTTTGGTGAGATTCTGCTCCAAAATTTTGACCAAGCCATTTTAAAGACATAATGGAAGAGTCATCATCATCTGGAGCTATGATAAAGCTTACTGCCACAAATTACACATTGTGGAGACCTCGGATGGAAGATCTCCTCAGTTGTAAAGATTTGTTTGATCCCATAGAAGCAAAGGGTAGGAACCCCGATTCCACCAAAGAAGCAGAGTGGAAGAAATTAAACAGAAAAACTATCGGTCAAATTCGACAATGGATTGACGATAGCGTTTTTCATCATGTTGCACAAGAGACAGATGCGTATGCCCTCTGGGTGAAGTTAGAAGGGATGTATCAAGCCAAGACCGCTAGGAACAAAGCCTTGTTGATGAGGCGTTTGGTAAATTTGAAGTTAAAGCACGGAACTTCAGTTGCCGAGCATACCAGTGAGTTTCAGAGCTTGATAAATCAATTATCGTCTATTGACATGCCGCTCGGGGATGAGATGCAAGCCCTACTACTTCTTAGTTCTCTTCCTGATAGTTGGGAGACGCTGGTAGTCTCTCTAAGTAATTCAGCTCCTAGTGGAAATCTGACCATGTCTATGGTTAAAGATGCCTTATTTAATGAAGAAGCCAGAAGAAAGGACATCGATCATGGTGAGTCGCATGCCCTTATTACAGAAAGAGGGAGACAACAAGAAAGAAGTCAAGATAAGAGGAGAGGCAGAAGCAAGAGTAGGGGAAAATCCACGGATGGTAGGAAGTCATCATATGCGTGCTACCACTGTGGAATAAAGGGCCATTTAAAGAAGAACTGCAGAAAATTGCATAAGGAGAAGGAGCAGTTGAAGCAAAAGGATGGAGATGCATTAGTCACTACCCACGGAGAAGGTAGCCATTTGTTCCATCCAAGAAGAGACATGCCTTCACGTCTCAAGTCAAGAAGAAAACGAATGGGTGGTAGATACTGCAGCATCATACCATGCCACATCCCGAAAAGATTTCTTCACAACATACAAAGCAGGAGACTTTGGAGTAGTGAAGATGGGGAACACTTCTTCCTGTGAGATAGTTGGAATTGGTGATATCAAAATACAAACAAATATCGGGAGTACAATGATATTGAAGGATGTCCGTCATGTGCCAGATCTTCGTCTAAACCTAATATCAGGTATAGCTCTTGACAAACAGGGCTATGAAAGTTATTTCGGAAAAGGCACATGGAAATTGCTGAAAGGGGTTATGATTCTCGCTCGAGGACATATTTGTGGCAACTTATATAAAACTCATGTGAAGGTATGTTCAGACAGCCTCAATGTTATGGAAAAAGAGGCGTCTCAAAACCTGTGGCACCAGAGACTCGGTCACATGAGTGAAAAGGGGATATCAATTCTAACGAAAAAGCAGCTTATCAGAATGGACAAGAATGCTGCTTTAGACCCTTGTAATCATTGCTTATTCGGAAAGCAACATAGAGTCTCTTTTACATTTTCTTCAACCAGAAAATCAGAGTTACTCAGTCTGGTACACTCTGATATTTGTGGTCCCATGGAGGAGAAGTCACTTGGCGGCAATAGGTATTTTCTGACTTTCATTGATGATGCTTCTCGAAAGGTGTGGGTGTACTTCTTAAAGACAAAGGACCAGGCTTTTGATTATTTCAAGATATTTCATGCCATGGTAGAGCGTGAAACGGGAAAGAAATTAAAATGCCTTCGCTCAGATAATGGAGGCGAGTATACTTCCAAGGAGTTCGATTCCTATTGCAAGAGACAAGGGATTCGACATGAAAAGACGGTCCCACGCACCCCACAACACAATGGAGTAGCCGAGAGAATGAACCGGACAATTATGGAAAGAGTCAGAAGTATGATCAGTATGGCAAAGCTGCCTAAGCCATTCTGGGGAGAAGCTGTTCGCGCCGCTTGCTACCTAATCAACCGGTCACCATCAGCCCCGTTGAATTTTGAGGTTCCAGAGAAAATATGGTCGGGTAAGAATCCCTCATATTCTCACTTAAGGGTATTCGGTTGTTTAGCACATGCACATGTATCCAAGGAGCTCAGGAAGAAGCTTGATGGTAGAACTATACCATGTATCTTCATAGGCTATGGAGATGAAGAATTTGGGTATAGATTATGGGATCCAATACAGAAGACGGTGATCAGAAGTAGGGATGTTGTATTCCACGAAAACCAGACAATTGAAGACATTGAAAAGCCCACAATGTCTTATGAAAGAGGTTCCAGTGCCCAAAAAGTTGGTCCAGATCCACTACCATTGCAGTTTGACACAAATAGCATGGGGGAGCATGAAGCAGTACCAGAAGCAGAACAGGAGGATGTTTGGCAGGGGGAGGCACAAACCCCTCAGGAAACTACAGAACCATCACAGGGGAACGATGATGGTACACATCCTGAAGCTAATAATCAACAACCTCGTCGATCTGAACGAGGTCAGATTCCATCAACTCGATACCCAGAAACCGAGTATATTCTACTTTCTGAAGATGGAGAACCAGAGAGTTTCCATGAAGCTATATCTCATACGGATAAAGAAAAATGGCTGCAAGCAATGACCGAAGAGATGAACTCTTTACAGAAAAACAACACTTATGAGATTGTGAAACTTCCACAAGGAAAGAAGGTACTGAAGAGTAAATGGGTATTCAAGCTGAAGAAAGATGGCAGCGGAAAGGTGGTGAAGCACAAAGCCCGGTTAGTAGTCAAAGGATTCCTACAGAAAAAGGGAATTGACTTTGATGAAATATTTTCACCAGTTGTAAAATTGACTTCAATCCGCATCATCCTTGGATTGGTAGCCAGTTTGAATTTGGAGCTTGAACAAATGGATGTCAAGACAGCATTTCTTCATGGTGATCTAAATGAAGAAATCTATATGGAGCAGCCGGAAGGTTTTGAGGTTTCAGGAAAAGAAAACCTCGTCTATAAGCTTACGAAAAGTTTATATGGCCTAAAGCAAGCACCGAGGCAGTGGTACAAAAGGTTTGACTCATTTATGGTAAGTCAAGGATATAAAAGGACTGTTGCAGATCAGTGTGTTTACATTCAGAGATTTTCGGATGGCAATTTTGTTGTACTTCTACTTTATGTAGACGACATGCTGATCGTCGGACAAGATGCAACAAAAATTAGACAGTTGAAGAAAGAACTCTCTATGTCCTTTGAAATGAAAGACTTAGGTCCAGCTCAACATATTTTGGGATTGCAGATAACTCGAGATAGGAGAAACAAGAAGTTATGGCTATCTCAAGAAAATTACATTGAACGGGTGATCAAACGGTTCAATATGAGTAATGCCAAACCGGTAGGTGTCCCTTTGGCAAATCACTTCAAGTTGAGCAAGAGTTTGTGCCCCTCATCCAAGAAAGAGATTGAGGAGATGTCTACAATTCCATATTCTTCAGCAGTTGGAAGCCTGATGTATGCCATGGTTTGCACGAGGCCAGATATCGCACATGCGGTAGGTGTGGTAAGTCGTTTTCTTTCTAACCCTGGAAAGAAACATTGGGAGGCAGTTAAGTGGATTTTCAAGTATCTTAAAGGTACTTCAAAATCAAGTCTGTGCTTTGGGGGAGCTGATCCAGTCTTGGAAGGCTATACAGATTCAGATATGGCCGGAGATCCTGATGGAAGAAAATCAACCTCAGGATATGTTTATACTTTTGCAGGGGGAGCTGTGTCATGGCAGTCAAGATTGCAGAAGTGTGTTGCACTATCCACAACTGAAGCAGAGTATATTGCTGTAGCGGAAGCTGGAAAAGAAATGTTGTGGCTAAAGCGGTTTCTCCAAGAACTAGGGATAAATCAAACAGAGTATAAGATACATTGTGATAGTCAAAGTGCAATTGATTTAAGCAAAAACTCAATGTATCATTCTCGGACAAAGCACATCGACATTCGCTATCACTGGATACGCGAGGTGATGAATCAACAACTGTTGAAACTAGTGAAGATCCATACGAAGGAGAATCCAGCAGACATGTTAACAAAGGTGGTCACTCAAGAAAAGTTAGAGCTGTGCAGAGACATAGTTGGAATAACTTTCAAATAGTAGCTGCGTTGGAATGCAGCTGAAGGGGGAGAATTGATAAGTTCAGCTGCTGCCAACTACCAATTCTAGAAGCCCACCATTGTTGAAGCCACCAACCCATTCTAGAAGCCACCATTGTTGAAGCCTCCATTGTTGAATGAAGAATTCAACCACCAACCACCTTCTTTAAGGCTATAAATAGAGCCTTATGTTTTACACAGAAACATCAATCCAGAGAGATTGAAATACAATCCAGGAAGAGATTGTGAGAACAAAAAGAGAGTTTGGTGAGGTTTTTTGTAGAGAGAAATTCTTGGTGTAAATTCTCTATAATTCTATTGTTGTGAAATAGAGTTGTTTTTCCTCCCAAATAATCTTAATATTGATCCGAGAATCACAACACAATTTGGCATTGTCGAGGTTCGAAAAAGGGGAAGATATGCTAAATTTGACCCTTTCATCTTTCCTGAAATTGTAACTCAAGTTTATTATGCAAATCATCCTGAAAGCAAAGGAGATAAGGTTGATTGGTGGGTTGTTATAAAGACAAAGCCAAGAGGAGTTGTGGATGAAAGACATAATGTGGAAGTTGCTTACCAAGAGGAGCAGTCACATGTTAATCCAAGCATAGAGGATGATCCGATTGATTGCTTACAAGATGATCAAGTTGTTGGTGAGGAGGTCGATATGAGTAGTATTCAACCATTCATCAACGAAGACAGATATGATTTAATTGACGACGAAGATGAGGAGATAGCAAGTGAAGAAGAGGAAGAGCTTTTTGATAGTGATGATTCACAAAATCACTGTCAAACCCAAGATGAGGATGAATATGAAGATGAAGATGAAGAATGAGAATACTAATTTGTTATTTTATATTTGCTTATTTACAATAGGTTTATTTTAAGATATTTTGAAGTTTTATAGAACTATTTAGAATTTTGAGAATATTCATTTGTCAATTTTCATTTGTCCTTGGATCATTCTAAACTTCAAGATGGTATTTACAGTAAATGATATCTTATTTTCTTTTATGGTCTTGAATTAATCTAATATTTGCATATTTGGTTCTCTTAAATAATTAATTATGTTGGTCTATTGTTATCTATCATGTTTTTCTTCTTAAGTTATGAACCTAGTTATTTGTCAGCTTACTAAAGATTGTATCAACATTATTTGTTTCTTCCCCCAGAGGTCAGGTAATACAGGATCTAAACAAGCTGGGTAAACTAGTGGTAAAGGAGAAAAATTCCGTAAAAGGAAGACACACACAATAGAGTCTCAAGTAGCTCAAATGCCTTGCGTAATCTCATCACAATCCCTCCTATCTCAAACTAATTTACTTCAAGTACATGATACTTTCTTGCCTCAACCTACTCCTGAAGTCAATATGCCTCAATCTAGTATTGGAGCCAATCGACCCCAATCTCATAAGTCTCAGCCTCAATCTAATCAGTCGCAACCTATAAATACAGTCACTCAACAGCATATGTCTTCACCAGCCAATATGACTCCAGCTACCTCGTGTAGTGCGGTAGGCGATGACAATGATAATGGCAATGTTGATGATCGAATGTGGATTGTACCTGAAGAAGATGGGTAAGTATATTATTTAGTACACAAGCTTTGGTTCTTTGATGCTCTGATATGGTATACAATATGTTATTAATACTGACTTCTGTTTTGTATGATTACTTGTAGACCATAGTATTTAGAACTTCACTCGATGTGCTTGACTTTCTTTAGAACTGTTGTCAGTTCCATTCCAATTAAATTGTTAGAAGGATTTCTAGTTCAACAATAGATGGCTATAGACTAGAACACCTCATTGCTAATATAGTCCTGAAATGCCTAATATTGATATTTTGTTAGGAAAGATAAAAGAGGTGCCTGTTTGAGAGAAATCAAAAGTCGTCTTTTCTTTTTTATTCAACTCCTTTCCCTCTTGACTTGTATGCTTGATTATATTTAGAAGGATAGGGGTTTGAACCTTTTCTTGAGTGAAAATGCTCGACAGTTTCTCTGTTTTTTGGCGAATATGCCTGGTGATGACTTACCCCACAATGAGCACAACTTCTTCTGGATTCCACCTTTCTCTGAAGCACCTTTGTGTCAGCAATGGAATAGAAAGTGTGAGTTTAGCATAATAGTACAATTCTAGTCCTTTTTAAAGTGGTAGTAAACTCGTCAAGTGCACGAGCCTTGTAATAGTATAAATTTAACGATTTACAGAGAATAATTTTGACAGATTTGATGTGATTAATTGATGGAAATTGATTAAATGGAATGATGAGTGAAACTACCTTGTTAATTATAAATGATTGATAACTACTGCATTTTTATGTAGGTTTGATCCTCATAAGCCAGTTATTGAAGGCATTGCTAGCTGCATTCGTAGTAAGTTTGAGCTGGCTAAACCTTCTTGGAAGAAATTCCCACAACCTACTCGGGATATGTGGTTTGAAGAATTCAAGGTAAGGATGTTTATAATATGATTCATGTTCAAAAGTTAGTGTGTAAGTTTATAGGACCGATTCAGATTTTATTTTGATATGTGTTGTGTTATAAAATGCTACAGAAGAAATTTAGATGGCTCCCTCACTATAATGATGTTATACGACGCAATTTTGAAAAAAGGGCATCATAAAAAATGACCCAACTTTTTCAAGATGTTAGAAAAGACTTGTCTGTGAAGCCAAATTGGATGGGTGATGCCGTATTCAAGGAGATGAAGGAGCATTGGGAGTCTCCTCAATTTAAGTTAAAGTCGGAACAAAACAAAAAGAATCGTGATGCAAATGCAGGTGCCTCGATTCATATAGGTGGTTGTATACCTCATCGCGTAATTTGGAAGAGAATGGTAATATGTAGTTCCTTTTTAATTTTTTCGTTCTATTAAATGGATCATATAAATGTTGATAGCATATACATCTTTCTTTAATTACAGAAGGAAGCTACGGGAAAAGATCCTTCATTTTCAGAATTTTATTTTTGCACTCATCGAAAGGAGAAAGATAAAAGTTGGGTAAATGAGAAAGCTGAAGCTGCTTATGTAAGTCTTCATTCTACAACATATATATATGTATTGAAATTATGTAACTGTCGTTACTCTATTAAGTTGATAAATAAACTGGTTGTTTCAAGAAGAGCAGAGAAATTAATAGTCCAACAAACTTATGCACAAGCTTGCACTATGTAATTATGTCTTGCTAGAATTACCTGTCCCATCTACACAAGCAATTAGACATTATACAAGTAATTGACAACCTCTGTGTTCATATGAACAGTGGATTTATTTGTAGCTAACTGTTGTCAAAATTATTAATATTTGTTTTAATGCAAAATCACTAATATTTGTTTCAATGCTTTTGTGCAGATTAATTTTGAAAAAAAGAAAGAAGAATTATTAGCTTCCCAAAGTGCATCTGTTGATGGAGAAACTAATTCAACTAGCGAGCTTTCTCAATTAAGTGAAATGGATATTTGGGTGCTATCAGTTGGTGGAAAGAAAAAAGGAAGAGTTGCAGGTCTTGGCTCATTGGGTCGATCTGTAAAAGTGACTAAGCAAACAACATCTGATAGGTCAGAAGAAGTTGATGATCGGATTAGAACGCAAATTCATGCGTTAAATGCTGAGTTATATAATCAGTTGGAAGAAGCACAACGCTAAAATGAAGAGATGAGGCGCCAAAATAAAAAGATGAGACGCCAAAACAAAAAAAATGAGGAAGGAGTTAGGTGACACAAATGAGAAATTAGCAGTACTGATAAAGCATGTGAGTTACCCGACATCATCTTCGAACGCACAACCATCATCTTCGGAAGACAATCAAGATTCACAGAGTGATAATGATGATAGCACAACTCGATAGATGAGTAAGATTATGATTGAGATACTAAGTATGATTAGGATTGAGATACTCGGTAGTACTATTTAAGATTTACAGTTTAGACTTTTAATTTTTGTTCATTTAGGAATTATGCATTATTAATTATAAATTTATGGATCATATTTTGGCTATATATTACTTCAAATTTGTGCAGAGTTGTTTGTTTGAAAAAAAAAGAATGAATATCATATGTTCATTGAATTGTGTGGAATATAATTTGGGACTAAATACTAATAAATTTGCTTTTGAAAAATGTACTAGTTATTTGTGGATTTTCATTAGGAAGTGCCCTGAAGTAGATTAATCTTTTGTTGGAAATTTACCTGCAAATATACAATACATGGGGATTTTGCTAGGAATTCTCCTGCGAAATTATCACATCAAATTCCCACGAAATTCCCTTTTTCCACGAATTTTTTATTGAATATTTTCTGCAAATTTACTTGGAGGTTTTGCTGCGGAATTACATGCGAATATTTGCCATGAAAATCCCTAGGAAAACTCCTTTCTTTCACAATATTTTACCAAAATTTACTACGATTTTTTGGTATTTCTTGCGGAAAAATCCGCAAGCAACTTACATAGGGATTTAACATTCCCAGGTAATGTACCTGCGACTAATTTTCCCCCAGGTAAATTACCTGGGGAATTCAAAATTCGCAGGTAATAATTACCCACGACCTTTATTCCTGCGGATTCCCGTTTGCATGAAAATCCCCAGGTAAATATTTTACCTACGAATTTTACATTATAATTCCTAAAAAAATCCCCATGTAAATGACACTTTTCTTGTAGTGAACAACTCCTGAAGAGCTAATTGTTTGCCTAGAAGACACATGACACCAGTAGTATCTGATAAATATTAAATTGTGGATAATAAATGAAGGTTCTCGAAGATCTTATATACAAATATGTCATTCATATTATATGATTATGGTCAAAACATATGTTATATTAAACCTGAAGTTTGCTAATACAAATGACTATCATATTGAGACTACAAATGATTGGAAGATTGAAAATCTTCATGTTTCCACAATCATAGGGGATAAAATAATATGTATGTGAGAAGTTACCCGCCTTATTTTTATATCATGTATCACAGTAAATCAGAAGTTTACTAATGCAAAAGTAGTCACGGTAAACCAGAAGTTTATTAATGCAAATATTTATGCCATAGTAAACCAGAAGTTTACTAAGAGATAGCACATGCCATGATAAACTTGAAGTTTTCATTTGCCATTTTTGAATGAGCTATTTAAGAATTCAGATAAGCATATATTGAAGAAGTAGAAGATTCTTCAAGAATTCTCCTGTGTTGCTTGTTCTCATAATAAATTGATTATACCAACTAAAGTTGAGACTAAGACCCCTGATTCTAAAATATATAAAAGGTGAATATTGGTCCATTCACCTGTCATGTGAACCACTTATAGATGCATATATATAAGATGTTTACATGTATGTTTATTGTCAACATGCAGTTTGGCATTTGAGATTACTTTTCTCAATTAAGAGCATAACTTTCAGCTTATGAAATCAAGACAGTTCATCTTGATAATGTTTGTTTATATCCAATATGGTTTAGCATTGAATATCTCATACTAATGGCTAAACTATTGCTTATTACAAAGCTTCATGTGTTGGTCTAAGATATTCTAAATTGCATACATCAGCACTTATATGCATTAGACTAACAATATATGATAAAATCCTCCCCTCACAATTAGTTTAGGATCAGAAACCAAATATTTTTACTATCTTTTGATGTGTGGTATATGATTAATTTCTCTACTACAATACATAAAGATATGTTTCCCAAAGAAGATTGGGGATATATGTTAATTTTTCTAACATTTGGGGGATGGAATAAACAGTTGAAAAATATGTTATATGAATCAAATTATCATTAATATGATCCTCACTTGGAAGATAATTCAAGTCAAATGCCAGAAGCATTTGCTGATCCAAAATTAAATATTATATTTCAGCTGCAAATACTCCTATTAAAATTAAAGTCCCTGAAGGATATAGTTTACTGTAAGCATGAAGCGTGGTAGACCAATCGGTTCCAAAGGTAATAATTCTTGAAAAATGGTCGGAGCTAATGATCAAAATGATCATAATGAGGAGGAAATAAGCTCTAGAAGAGCCCACGACATAACATTTCATGAAACTCCCAAAGAAGTTCAGGTACCTGAAAATAAAGAAAGTGATGAGATCTCAACAAGTTATGTCGCTTAGGAACTGATACAAAATAATCGTCGACGATATATTTGATACAATATAGTGCACAATATTATAAAAGATTGTGAGGATCAGACCAGCAGTCCAGACACTTGAAGATGTCATACCATTTAAATACAAGTCATAACCTATATGACTTATTTGATTAAATCTTTATGAAAATCCTTGAAGGATTTAAAATGTCTGAAGCATATAATTCAAAGTCTTGAGAAATGTACTCGATCAAATTATAAAGATCTTTGTACGGTTTAAAGCAACCTGGGCGCGTGTGGTGTAATCGCTTCAGTAAATATTTGCTGAAAGAAGATTACATAAATGGTGTTATTTGTCCATGTATTTTTATAAAGAAAATGTCATCAGAATTTGTTATACTTGCTGTTTATGTTGATGACATAAATCTTGTTGGAACTCCAGAACAGCTCCAAAAGGCAATTGAATATCTTAAGAAAGAATTTGAGATGAGAGATTTTGGAAAAATAAAAATTTGTCTTTGGTCTGCAAATTGAATATTTAGCAAACGAGATCTTTATCCATCAATTTGCTTATACAGAAAGGGTCTTTAAACGCTTTTACATGGACAAAACGCATCCATTAAGTACACCAATGAGTGTTCGATCGCTTGAAGTGAATAAGGATCCGTTCCGACCTCCAGAAGAGGATGAGAAATTTCTTGGTCCTGGAATACTCTATCTCAATGCAATTATTATGCATTTATGTATCTTGCTAATGCTAACAAAGGTGGTGCATATCGTATTGGTTATACCGATACAAGATTAGAATGCGGAAACTCAAATATTTGAAACAAGGTTTTCATCAAGGGGGAGTAAATTACACGATACACTCTTTTTCCTTACTAAGGTTTTTTTCACAAGGTTTTCCTTAAAAGGTTTTTAATGAGGCACCTAGCAATGCGTATTACTAAATATGTGTACTCTTTTTCCTTCACTAGGATTTTTTCCCACGTGATTTTTCCTAGTAAGATTTTAATGAGACACATTATCTTTTAAATGAATATCCAAGGGAGAGTGTTATAAATATATTATATTATGGATGTTCATTTAGTACTCCGTTGTAAATAAGCTTCCCGAAGAAGCTTATCCATAGACTCCTCCGTAAATATGTTTATCTCTTTAGTACTCTATTGAAAATAAGCCTCCTGAAGAAGCTTATCACTTCAGTACCCGATTAATATTACCCCCGGTAGAAGATTATCCATATCGGGTATAATAAGTTTATCCTTTCGATATTCCGTTATGGATAAACATTACCTTCGGTAGAAGATTATCCATACCAGGTACAATGAGCTTATCTTTGCAGTACTCCATTATGGATAAACATTAGTTTCAGTAGAAGATTATCCATATCTGGTGTAGTAGCAACTTACACAGCAGCTTGCAGTAGCAGCTTACACAACAACTTCCTTTCTTCTATAAATAAAAGAGATTTCAGTTCATTATGTACATCAATTTGAATTCGAATAATATATCAGTTTCTCTCTATACTTGTCTTTACTTTAAAAGTCTTTATTTTATAACATACATTTATTATTAATTTTTAGTTTAACAATTTAATATATATACAGTCAAACCTCTCTATAACAACCTCATTTGTTCCGAATATTTTTGGATGTTATCGCGAAGTGCTGTTATAGAGAACATATATTATAAAATAACATAAAAGTTGGTTCCGAAAAAGCTTGGGTTTTATAGTAAAATGTTATTATATAGGGATGTTGTTATAGAGAGGTGTGACTATAGTTCCCTGATTAAACTAATCATGAACAACAATATACTCAATTTGATCTCACAATTGAGGTCTGATAAGGACATGGTGTATGTAAACCTTACTCGTACATAATAATGTTACTTCCAATACTAAAGAATAAAATGTTCTTATGAGAAGGTATTCTTTTTAGAAATATCTATCTTCAATATTCCTTGTAAGTACTACCTTCGTCTTAATTTTATGTGATTTTCTCGCTTTTCAAAAATATTACTAACATTGACAGATAATAGTAGTGTTATGTGACACTTAATCACTGTGCAAGTAGCCAGGGTGGAGCTAGCTAGCCCATCGAGTACGAATTCGGCGAAACTCAATCGCTTTGGTCCAATTCATATATCTGTTTTAAAAAATTTATTGAATATATACAAATTATTAATTTAGAACTTAATAATTTAAAAAAACTAGAACTTCAAACCCATAAGTTCTAAATCCTGACTCCACCTCTTCAAGTAGCATAATAAACTAGTAGTACTAATACTCCTAGTAACTATGGTAAAGCATTATTAAGTGAAGAATTGCCTCCTCGGTTGCATCAGAACTGTCCCTGTTAAGGTTTTCTGGTTAAGTTCAGTGCTCCATCCCATTCATTTCTTTTTTAAGTGAAATTCTTGTACCAGCACACAATAACAATATAACAATAATAAATCTGCTTTATACTATTGAAGGCTGAGACAAAAAACCAAACTTTCACGTGAGTTTGTCTATTGTCTACAAAAGGGTGGCTCCTGTCCCTTCTTAATATGATGATTTGATTGTATCTTTTGTCACTAGTCTTTGCAAATTTACCGACAACTCACTTTGATTCACCCGCTATACCTTTTTATTTACTACATCGTCTTTTTTGCTTCTCTGAACTTTTGTACTACTACATCGTTTAGATACTTTTTTTAAAGAAAATATTTTTCCTCAAAAATTTAACTTTCTTACAGGAAAAATATTTTTATATAAAAGATATGTTTTCTAGATACAAAAATCATGGGCAGAAATATCTTTACAAGTCTACTACAAGCTTAATTCGGCCTACCCTTATCAAAAAGAGATTCACATATAAAATATATTTTTTTGTCTCAATTTACATAATGGTAGTATTTGTATAACAGAAATGGTCCAAAAATACCTCTAAACTGTAGGACTAGAGCCTTTTCATATCCTTTGTCGTTACTCAACTGAAGCACAAACACCCTTTGCCTAAACGGCTGACCACTAAAAATAATTAAACTTATTATTCAGCACCTTTTTTTGCCACGTAGACTTAGTTACTAGCACCATACTTAATTTACTTATCAATTATCAACCCTTTCCCTCGTTTGTTTCTCCCCAACAAAATCAAAAGCCCCTTTATCATTTTTCCCAATTTCTGCTGCGAGGGTTCCCGAACTAAGGAGGCTTCCCACGAGATTTCTATGAGAGATTCAGTTATTCCATGAAGGTTAGTAGCTTTTATACTAATAGATTGTACTATGAAAGTGGGGGTCGGGTTGTAAAAGCTATATGGCTTGTATGGATTCACTTTTCGTTTGTATAGAGGAACAAATGATAGAGGTGTTTTTGCTAAAATTATCTGGTAAAAATGATAGTTTGATGTATAAAGGTGTGTCTTTTTATGTTTTTATCGGGTTCTTGGTGATCCTATTTTGGTCTGCTAATTTTACAGTTTTTTAATTCGATTACTTTATTCTTTTTTCATAACTGAAGTAGTCCATATGTATTTGTTTGTTTCTTCTTTTGCATGTGACTACTTCCCAGAATGATTGACAAAGTGAAAATTATGGGGGTCACTGGGTCATTTCAACCGAGTTAGGGTACAATAAGAATCTGGTGCACAAGTGGACTGATGTTGATCCTGATTTGTTATCTGTTCGAGACATTAGCGAAGAGTTTACCTCTAAGTTAGGGTTTAATGAAGTTAAGCAGTGTTGGTGATAGGCCCATCCGGTAAGTATTATATAGTTGATAATGATGATGGAATGAGGTCATTAAAGTGTCTTATTTCTTCTCAATTTAGTGTTATTAATTTCTTTGCTGTTGAGGATTATGAGCTTGACCTGACTGCATTTGCACTCAATATTATACATCACAAAGAAAATTATGATGTAGATGTTGCGACTGTTGATGAGTGCGAGCTTGACCTGACTTCCTTATCACGTAATATCATACATGATAAAAGTAATTCTGATGTAGAAGTTGTTGTTAGTGAGTGTGAGGAAGGAGATAATTTGTTTGAATTTGGTGCATCTGACTTGATGAGTATAATCCTGAGGAACTTGAACTTTTTAACCAAGAGAGGAGGAGAACTTGTAAGTGGTAATCTAGAAAAATTTAAAGAATTGGAGTTGGTCATGACCTTCAAGGATATGAAAGAAGCAAGGCAATTCATCAATTTCTATGCTGTAATTAATAAGAAAGGATTGAGCGTTAAGCAAAGTGATTCAACCAGATCCAGGTATTTATGTGCAGATGGATGCCCTTCTGTTTGTCTTATCTCTCAGGATAGAAACACCCAGGCAGTTAAAATTAAAACTTTAAAGTCAAAGCACACTTGTGATGATGCTTTTAAGAACAAAAGAGCTGATTCAGCTACATTAGCTCATTACTTCAAGAATAAAGTCTAAAACAATCCCAAGTTTAAATTTAGTGAAATGAGGGGGGAACTTGAAATAAGCTTGAGGCATATTCCCATGAAATTAAGCAAACTAATTCTGGCAGTGATATTGTTATAAACATATCAAAGGAGGCCTTATTGGAGGAAAAGAGAAGATTCTTGAGAATGTTCATATGCTTTCATCCTTTGAAGCAAGGTTGGAAAAATGATTTGAGGCCTTCTATTGGTTTAGATTAGACTTTCTCAAAAGGAAGGGTTAGGGGTCAACTGTTGGTTGCTATTAGCCAAGACTCCATGAACCATTTTTACCCAATAGCATGGGCTGTGGTGGACAAAGAAAACAGCACGACATGGACCTGATTTATGGATATGTTGAAGAGGTCTTTGGACCTTAAAGATGATGCTGGAACAACATTTATTTCAGATATGCAGAAGGTGAGTCATATTTCAGTTTTTTGGATTAGTTTAAGTCATATTAATTCTGATTTCAACTTTATCTTACCTTATGTTTCATTTATGGCAGGGACTGTTAAATGCTGTGTCGAGTGTATTGCCAGAAGCACATCACAGGTGTTCTGGCAAATTGGTTTAAAAAATGGAGGAGTGATGAAATAAAAAAATCAATATGGTGGTGTTCTTGGAACACTTATGAGGAGGAATTTGAAGACCAGTTGATAAAATTAGGAGATTTGTCTGAAGATGCTACAAAGGATATATTACATTACCCACCATTGGTGCAGAGCTTTCTTTGATACACAATGTAAGAATATGATGGTGGATAATAACTTTACTGAATCATTCAACGCATGAATTTTGGAGGCTAGAAGCAAGCCTATCATCAAAATGCTTGAAGAAATAAGGATCAAGGTAATGAAAATGTTGGCGAACAATGAAGCTAAAGTGAAGACTTGGAATGCAGACTACAGTCCACAAGCTATGAAACTATATAGTGATTACAGTAAAATTTCCTCACATTGCAATATACACTTTAATGGTGATCATGGATATGAATTTTCAGAAAGTGAAGATAGACACACTGTAAATCTGGAGAGGAAGAGATGCACATGTAGAATATGGGACTTGGGTGGAAAAGATGCAGCCATTGAGGGGTCAAAAATACTAGAAATTTGATCCTTCTCAAGACATGGAGCCACCTGATGTTGTGAAAACTGTTGGCAGACCCAAAGTTAAGAGAAATAGGGAGCCAGATGAGGCAAGGAAGAAAAAAAGGAGAATGGAGTCAATCAAGAAAGGGGACTCAAATTTTTTGCAGCAATTGTGGTGAGCCTAACCACAATGCAAGGGGTGTTTCAAGGTACAAATTACAGTATTTTGCATTTATTAGATTGCATTGATTAGATTCAGTTTAGGGGAGATCACACATGCAACTCAGTGCCAACTAAGTTGCCTTTCTTACCAAACAAAGAAACATGGATGGGGAAGGCAGCCATAACATCCAATCAGTTGCAAGAACAAGTCAGAAAAAAGAGAGTGAAGAAGATGGGGATAAAGGGTATCCGATATAGATATAGTTGTTGGATAGTTAATAATTTATGAAGACTAGTATTTGGTAGTTGGACAGTTATGCTAGTCTTTTGACTTAGCCATCCGGTGTTTGATTACATTTAGTATTTTTTTTGGCATTGATTGAGCACCTGATAGATAGCCTTTTGGAATGATATTTATTTGTCTTGGTGAATTTGAAGTTTGTGGACTCTTTTATAGATTGGAATTGCTAGAATTGTGTAGTGAAGTTTGTGGCCTCTGTTATAATCAACATATCTCTTTAGTACTGTTACAACTACTCAATAAAAGGGCAAGTTCTGAAACTTTTATCACTGTCAATCCATTTGCTAGCTGCTGCTACATCTTCTGTGGGTTCCATTTTTCTGCTCCTTCAATTTCTTCTCCAAATAGTCACTGGATTGTTAAGCAACAATAACAGTAGTATCATCAACTTTTCCTCCTCTTATGACTAAACCATTCCCTTTCAGCTGCTTACCAATTTCTTTCCATATGAACCAACCTGCGCATTTGGCTTTCGATCATCTTTTTCTCTACTACATCAGTAATTTTGGATTCACTTTTTGCATCCAAATAGTTGGTATCTCCATAATTTCAAACCAAACTCATTACCAAGGCCAACGTGCCACACAAATGACTACAAAAAAATAATGAAAATTTTATGGCAAAGAATTTTCATTGCACTTCAGGGATAGAACATCCCTTTTAACATACATACTGGAATAAAAAAGCAGAATAAATGTTAACAAGATCGAATATTTGTTCAAAAGATTCATCTACTAGGCTACAATTAATCCAACATCTCAATTGTCATACCATCTTCTAAGACGCGATTATTCCAACAAAACAACACAAGATACAAGTAACAATCTACTGCTTGAATACTTTAATTTTCAACTTTCGGGTCACTCCAACATCATGTACTTAGCAAATTCTCAAGATCCGCCACCTTCTTCTTCAAAACATCATTTTCATTCAACATTTCAGTACCTTCAACTACCACATATTTTTCAAGACCAATCACCTTCCGCTGCAAAGCATTTCTTTCACGTTAAAGCCAATCTTTTTCCTTCTTTAAATTGCATATAAGTTCTGTAACTCTAGGTAGAAGCTCATTATCCTCCCATTCCCAATAAGCACATTTTTCTCCCTGTCCAAAAATTATAAAACAATTACTAAAAATTGTTCATCATACCAGTGCAAAAGAATCGGAAAAAGACATATATGACATTAAAAAGCTATAACTTATATCTGATTTCGAGCACTTGAAGAATCGTCTCCCAGCATTAAAGGGAGTCCAAGTCATCAAATGTGTAGCAACATCACCACAGTAACAAGTCCTTCTTGGCCCAAAAGAGACAATTGAACGAAAGATATTATTTTTAGTTGTAAAGGTGGAGAACTGACCAAGAAGACAGGAAATTTAACTCTGCCTAAAATTATTTTCAAAGAGAAGAGATGATGAATCCTTCGAAACCCTAGCAGCGGAAATTGGGAAAAATAATAAAGGGGCTTTTGATTTTGTGGGGGAGAAACAAACGAGGGGAATGAGTTAATAATTGGTAAGTAAATCTACGTGGCAAAAAAGGTGCTGAATAATATATTTAATTATTTTTAGTGGTCAGCCGTTTGAGTAAAGGGTATTTGTGCTTCAGTTGACTAACGGCAAGGGTATGAAGAGGCCCAACTTTTAACGAGGTATATTTGCTCCTGGTCGTGTAAAGTTTAGGAATATTTTTGGACCGTTTCCGTTTGTATAATTAACAATAAGTTGATTTTGAACTTTACATTTTACTTTTAATAAAATAAGTTTTAATCGCATAAATATTTATGACTTGTCTTAAATAACTACAAATTTTAACTTAGCGTTTGACCATAAATTCTTAAATTATTTTCAAAAACCTAATTTAGGTGGAGTTTGGTTTGATGATGAAAATATGTTTGGACATTATATTTTTCAAAATATTTTTCACTATTTTATTTTTTTGGAAAAACATGAAACATGACATATATTCATAAATTCTTAAAACTTCAAAAATACCCAACAATAATAAACAAACAAACTTGCTAATCTTGTATATGTAGAACCCTCATCGATGCCATTCATTATCATTATCATCAACCATACATAGTCCGGAACATTGATAAATTTGGCACAAATTTGTCATTTTTGTAATGAACTACATAATATACTATTCTAAAATCATAACCTGATATTTTAATATCAACTGCTAATAACACAATTACTAGCTACTACAATTCGTCAAATTGCAACAATATTACAAAATCCATCCAATCCAAAAAAATGATTGTAACTAGCTAATGGATTAGTTGGGTCATAATAGATGGTTGACTTTTTTTTTATAAAATACAAAAGTTTGGGATAATTTTATACATTTTTAAAAAATCCAACGGTAATATTTTGAGCCAAAAACATGTGTAGAGCTAGTTTTGGGATTTGAAAATTTTATTTTCAAAATCTGTCAAAATATGAATAAAATCTATAAACAAATAGGTTTTGCCAAAAATAAAATTAAATAAAATTAGCCAATATCTATGGCCAAACGGGGACTAAAACTTTTATGGGTCGTTTGGTACATGAGATAAGGATAATAAAGTTTGAGATTAACCTTATCCTATATTTCGTTTGGGGTATTAATTAATTCGAAAATAATTTTTACATTAAAATGGTGGGATTAGTTATTCCATATAGAAGGTGTGATAACTAATTGCATAAAACAAGTAACATAATCCTGAGATTACTTACACCAAAGATTAATCCACCCTAGCATGGCGGGGTAAAATTGTTAGAATATACTATAAGTCATGCATATTGTTATAGTATTCTTTATGAACAATTATTTATTTACTTGTTTAAATTCAATAAAGTTTCATTTTAAATAGATCATGTGTTGGTTTGTGCGTCCATTGCTTACATAGTAGATGATTTAGTGTATAGAGTTTAGCTTATACACGGAAGATTAAATCATCGGTTCTTGTAAGACATAAAAGTTAATGTTCACAATCTAATGATGGAATTGGACAAATCATCGGAATGATTGTAGCACAAGATTAAATATAATTTATCTTGATTATGGGAATGGTTTAATTCCAACTTCTTGTGCTAGTACATTTTGTATGTATTGAACGGATCAAGTAGAGATGAGTATTTTATACTGACTTTATAAAATAATTTCTCTAGTCCATTTAATGTACTTATACTCTTAATCCTGATATAATTATTATTAGCTGTGTATGTCACTTGTTGTTTTGATTTATTAAAAGGCGAGATTCTTTCGCGAGTCAATAAGCCTGGTAAATTGGATAACAATGATATACATTGGCGAAGTAATAATTAGTTGATGGAATCCATGTCTCGATTTTGAGATTGATGATACTCCTTTATGAAAGCTTATAAGTTTTCATGTGTAAACCCGGCCGGTGGATTTTGTATCCGACACATGAAATAAGTTAAGTGTAAGTCTAAAGGAAGTAATCAATAAATTAAATAGTCAGTAATTTAATTTGATTGATTAGTATCTGAATCTTAACATGGGGAGTTAAATAAGGTTTTATGGAAGAATTTCGAAATTGAACTAAGGAGTGCAATTACGAATTTTTAGTGGAATAATTCGTAATTTATTATGATGGAAATTAAGTTTCAGAATTTCGAAATTAATATCATAATAGGAAGCCTTGTTAATTAAATTCTGTGGTCCCTACTGTGCCTAAATAATAGAAAATAGTGGAAACTGTTACTTAGTGGGAAAGAAAACGTGGAAACCGTCCCTTAGTGGGAGAAGGAAACCTAACAGGTTTTGAAAACGGTTTTGACCTAAAACGCAGCTATATATATGGATATAAGGGCTGAACGTTTTTGACAAGATTCTGACTGCGATTTCTACTAGAATTTTGCCCACCCAAAATTCTCCATTTTCGGTTATTGTTTGGGTAACACAGTAGAAGACCGTGGAAATCTGTTGGTGGTGTTTTCAATTGAGGAACTGGAGAACGACATAGATTTGTTGTGTTTACGCTTCAAGAGGTAATCCTAAAATCTCCATACGTGCTAGTTGTTTAGATTACACGTGAATAAGATTCTGTTATTGCTTCCGCTGTGGTATATATTCCTACAATTGGTATCAGAGCCTACTCACGTCTAATTAAATAATTAGGATAAACCATAAGGATTAATATCATGTTCTATATGCAAGTTTTGAATTACATGCAAAGTTTGTTTTTCTGAAAACCTGCACTGTTTTTTGGTGTGATTATCTGTTATGGATTGTGTTGATTATTCTGAAAACTTGATGTATCCTTTTAATATTTGTGATGTTGAGTTAGAATAATCTGAAAGTTGAATTTTATCATGTAAAACGGAAAAACAAGTTTTGCCGAATTAGGGCAGAAAATCGGAGGTCAAAAAGGTGACGGACTCCGATTGACCTGAAACTTGGCAGGTCCATGCGAAACGGCCCAGTGAGATGGTGTTTTTGCTGTTTTTCTAAAATTCTGAAATTTGTTTTAGTTGTTTTTAATTCCAGTAATTGTGGGGATCAATTCCCTTGGTCCCCGGGCTTAAAAAGTTAGTGATATAATGTTTTACACGTTGACGTAGGTCTTCTTCCATATCGGATAAAAATATTATGAATAATCACTATGTTATACTAGTCATTGATTATTTGTATTTACTCTCCATCTGAGTATGCATGTTGGTTCAATGGGACTAATATATGTTGAATGTTGATATTCACTTGGCTTAAATTAACAGTTTACTCTCCATCTGAGTATGACATGTTTAAGTTTATGGAGTGAAAATCTGTCATTATATATGTATATTGCAAGAATAGCTTCTTTCCCATCGAAATTTGTTGTTCAAGGTGCATAGATTGTATATATATAATGTGTTTTGAATTTTAATGTTCATAATACAAACTGATTTGATCTATTTAAATATTTAATGTCTCCCAGATTGACAATGACTGCTTTCAATCCCCTTACTGCCATTCTTACCCAAAACAAACTTGAGGGTCCAAATTATGTTGATTGGAAACGAAATTTGGATATTGTTCTAATTGCTGAAGAGTACAAATTTGTGCTCGATGAGGTGTGTCCAGAAAAACCTGGAGATGATGCCACAGATGATGAACAGAAGGCTTACCAGAAATGGATTAAGGCTGATGAGATGGCGCGGTGTTACATTTTGGCATCCATGTCGAATGTTCTGCAACATCAGCATCGGTCGATGGAGTCTGCTTATGACATTCTGGAAAATCTCAAAGAAATGTTTGGAGATCAGAATCGTGCGGCTAAGTAGACTGCCATGAAAGCCCTTCTGAATACCAAAATGGTTTAAGGTTCATCGGTCAGGGACCATGTTCTGAAGATGATGAGTCTTCTGAATGAACTGGAGGTCCTTGGAGCTAACATTGATAAGGACACGCAGGTTGAAATGATCCTGCAGACTTTGCCTGACAGTTTTCAGCAATTTCGCCTGAATTATAACATGAACAAAATGGATTTGTCCCTTGCGAAATTGTTGAATGAGCTGCAGTCGGCAGAGACTATTATCAAGTCCCAAGCTCCTCCCGTGGCATTGAATTTTGAGGCAGGTTCTTCTTCTAAGCCGAGAGGCGGGCAGAAAAAGAAAAAGGCTCAAAAACCCTCTGTTGGTGGCGCGACTGCTGGTGTGAAAAAGGCTAAGGGCAAGTGTTATCACTGCAAGCAGCCCGGGCATCATAAGAAGCAGTGTCCAACTTATCTGGCCAAGCTGAAAAATAAACCAGGTGATTTACATCTACTTGTCGTTGAAACATTTTTAGCGGCTGTTTCTACCATGTCATGGTGTGTAGATTCGGGAGCCACTAATCATATTTGCACTTATTTGCAGGGGTTTCAGGTAACGCGGCGGCTAAGTAAAGGAGAAATCAATGTTTATCAAGCAGACGGTTCAGCAGCCCCAGCTTTAGCATTAGGAAATATTAGTATTTCGTTTGGTAGTGGTAGAGTTTTAGCTTTAAAAGACACATTATATGTACCTTCCGTTAGAAGGAATTTAATTTCGGTTTCTAGCGCTATGAGAGATGGTTATGATTTTAATTGTCATGACGTTGATAAATGTGTTATTACTCATAATAAGCGTTATCTCTCTTCGGCTACATTGATTAATGGTCTTTTTGTTGTTGACTCTATTCCTAAACCGTTACCACCTAAAGAACTGAATAATGTTGATTTACCAAGTAAGAGAAAACGTTCTTCTGAATTGAGTGAAACATATTTATGGCACTTGCGTTTGGGTCATATAAATCTAAACAGAATTTTCAGGTTGGTCAAGGATGGACCTTTAAGTTCATTGAAAGTGGAGGCACTACCAACTTGTGAATCTTGTTTAGAAGGAAAAATGACAAAACGAAATTTCCCCTCAAAAGGAAATCGGGCAAGTGATAAATTAGAGTTAATTCATTCTGATTTGTGTGGTCCAATGAATGTCCAAGCAAGAGGTGGTTTTGAGTATTTTGTGACTTTCACAGATGATTACTCAAAATATGGATATATTTATTTGTTGCGTCGAAAGTCTGAATGTTTTGAAAAGTTCAAAGAATTCAAGACTGAGACTGAAAAGCGACATAATAAACATATCAAGACACTACGATCTGATCGTGGTGGGGAGTACCTCTCTACGGACTTCATTGGTTATTTATCAGAATGTGGAATTACATCTCAATTATCTGCACCTGGAACTCCACAACAAAATGGTGTAGCTGAAAGAAGAAATAGGACTCTTATGGAAATGGTTAGATCAATGATGAGTTATTCCGATTTGCCTTCGTCTTTTTGGGGACATGCCTTAGAAACGGCGAATTATGTTCTGAACTTAGTTCCTTCAAAGTCAGTACCCTTGACCCCTACAGAATTGTGGACTGAGCGCAAGCCTAGTCTGCGACATATTCGAGTTTGGGGTTTTCCGACACATGTGCTAAAGGGGAAAACGGATAAATTGGAGGCAAGAACGGATGTATGCGTGTTTATAGGTTATCCAAAAGGGACGAAAGGTGGTTTATTCTATTGTCCTAAAGAGAAAAAGGTAATTGTTAGCACAAATGCCAAGTTTCTAGAAGAGGACTATTTGATGAACCATGTTCCTAGAAGTAAACTCGTTTTACAGGAACTTAGCAAAGGAATGGAAACTCAGTCATCTGAAAATCAAAACGACCATATCCAAACCCCGGAAGTCGATTTTGACATACCATTGCACTTTAGTAGTGGGAGAAATGTCAATAGACTTAATGTCCCACAAGAACAAGTGCCCGCAGTCATACTACCACAAAGTAGTGGGAGTCATGTTGAGCAGACTGCACAACAGGAAGAAGTCGTTGATATCCCTGTAGATAGCATGGAGACTCAGGTTCCTGATGATGTTGTGGTTCAACCACAAAATCAAAGTGATGTAGTTGCAACTGATGTAGTGCGTAGTCGTAGTGGGAGAGAAATAAGACAGCCAGTTCGTTATACGCTCTTGGGAGAACCATATGATAGGATCCCTAAGGAGCCTACCTCTGAACCTGTCAATTACGACCAAGCACTACATGATAAGGATGCCGATAAGTGGATTGCTGCTATGAAATCAGAGATGGAGTCTATGTACTCTAATCAGGTCTGGGATCTTGTAGAACCAGTTGATGGGGTTAAACCCATTGGATGCAAATGGATCTATAAGAAAAAGAGAGGTGTAGACGGAAAAGTACAAACTTTTAAAGCAAGGCTTGTAGCGAAAGGGTTTACTCAGAAAGAAGGGATTGACTATGAGGAAACCTTCTCGCCGGTAGCCATGCTTAAGTCTATAAGGATTCTCTTATCCATTGCTGCTCATTATGATTATGAGATTTGGCAAATGGATGTCAAGACAGCTTTCCTTAATGGAAGTCTTGATGAGTGCATCTATATGATGCAACCAGACGGTTTTATGGAAAGTGGCAAAGAGCACATGTTGTGTAAGCTTAAAAGGTCCATTTATGGACTAAAACAGGCATCTAGGGCATGGAACACTTGTTTTGATAAGGCGATTAAAACTTTTGGTTTTGATCAGTGTCTTAACGAATCTTGTGTATACAAAAAGTGGGATGGGGACAAAGTGGCATTTTTGATCTTATATGTAGATGACATACTGCTCATAGGAAATAATGTGGGCATGTTGAATTCAGTTAAGCAGTGGTTGTCCACACATTTTGATATGAAAGATTTGGGAGAAGCGGCTCATATCCTTGGGATCAAACTCTTGCGAGATCGCAAGAAAAGGATATTAGGCTTGTCCCAAGGTCTTTATATTGATACAATACTCTCCAGGTTTAGCATGCATGATTCCAAGAAAGGATTCCTTCCTTTCAGACATGGAATTTCTCTATCTAAAGATCAGTCTCCTAAGACTGATGAAGAGATAGAAAAGATGAAGGCGGTCCCTTATGCATCAGCTGTGGGGAGCCTCATGTATGCTATGTTATGCACTAGGCCTGATATCTGCTTTGCCGTTGGCGTTGTTAGCAGATTTCAGTCTAATCCTGGGAAAGAGCATTGGACGACGGTTAAACATATAATCAAGTACCTGAAAAGGACTAGGGATTATATTTTGATCTACCATTCAGATGACCTGGTACCTATTGGGTATACTGATTCAGATTTCCAATCAGACAGAGATTCTAGAAAGTCTACCTCAGGTAATGTGTTTACTCTTGGAGGTGGAGCCATAAGTTGGAGGAGTATCAAGCAAACTTGTGTTGCTGATTCCACCATGGAAGCCGAATATGTGGCAGCCTCTGAGGCAGCCAAAGAGGCAGTTTGGCTCGATAACTTCCTGAGAGAGTTGGGTGTGGTTCCTTCGATTCAAGCGCCAATTACGCTTTACTGTGATAATAGTGGTGCGGTTGCAAATTCAAAGGAGCCACGAAGCCACAAGAGGGCAAAACACATTGAGCGTAAATATCATTTAATTCGTGATATAGTGCAGAGAGGGGATGTAGTGGTCACCAAGATTGCGTCAGAGAACAACTTGGCAGATTCGTTTACTAAGAGCTTACCACAGAAGACTTTTGATAAGCATGTAGAAGGAATGTGTGTCAAAATTGTAGACGCATGGTTATTAGTCTAAGTGGGAGATTGTTAGAATATACTATAAGCCATGCGTATTGTTATAGTATTCTTTATGAACAATTATTTATTTACTTGTTTAAATTCAATAAAGTTTCATTTTAAATAGATCATGTGTTGGTTTGTGCGTCCATTGCTTACATAGTAGATGATTTAGTGTATAGAGTTTAGCTTATACACGGAAGATTAAATCATCGGTTCTTGTAAGACATAAAAGTTAATGTTCACAATCTAATGATGGAATTGGACAAATCATCGGAATGATTGTAGCACAAGATTAAATATAATTTATCTTAATTATGGGAATGGTTTAATTCCAACTTCTTGTGCTAGTACATTTTGTATGTATTGAACGGATCAAGTAGAGATGAGTATTTTATACCGACTTTATAAAATAATTTATCTAGTCCATTTAATGTACTTATACTCTTAATCCTGATATAATTATTATTAGCTGTGTATGTCACTTGTTGTTTTGATTTATTAAAAGGCGAGATTCTTTCGCGAGTCAATAAGCCTGGTAAATTGGATAACAATGATATACATTGGCGAAGTAATAATTAGTTGATGGAATCCATGTCTCGATTTTGAGATTGATGATACTCCTTTATGAAAGCTTATAAGTTTTCATGTGTAAACCCGGCCGGTGGATTTTGTATCCGACACATGAAATAAGTTAAGTGTAAGTCTAAAGGAAGTAATCAATAAATTAAATAGTCAGTAATTTAATTTGATTGATTAGTATCTGAATCTTAACATGGGGAGTTAAATAAGGTTTTATGGAAGAATTTCGAAATTGAACTAAGGAGTGCAATTACGAATTTTTAGTGGAATAATTCGTAATTTATTATGATGGAAATTAATTTCAGAATTTCGAAATTAATATCATAATAGGAAGCCTTGTTAATTAAATTATGTGGTCCCTACTGTGCCTAAATAATAGAAAATAGTGGAAACTGTTACTTAGTGGGAAAGAAAACGTGGAAACCGTCCCTTAGTGGGAGAAAGAAACCTAATAGGTTTTGAAAACGGTTTTGACCTAAAACGCAGCTATATATATGGATATAAGGGCTGGACGTTTTTGACAAGATTCTGACTGCGGTTTCTACTAGAATTTTGCCCACCCAAAATTCTCCATTTTCGGTTATTGTTTGGGTAACACAGTAGAAGACTGTGGAAATCTGCTGGCGTGTTTTCAACTGAGGAACTGGAAAACGACATAGATTTGTTGTGTTTACGCTTCAAGAGGTAATCCTAAAATCTCCATACGTGCTAGTTGTTTAGATTACACGTGAAAAATATTCTGTTATTGCTTCCGCTGTGGTATATATTCCTACAAAAATGAAATTGGAATCACCTCACGATATGGTAAGCGGAGAAAAGAAATTAAAACAAGTGCTTTTGGAGATAGAGAGACAACGACGGATCGAAGTCTCGAATAGTCCTCAATAATAACATTTCTTGTGAAAGCTCCTTGTCCCAATATATTTTTCGTTTTTTCAGTTTAAAAAAATTATTGAAGTGAAAATCAGATTGGGACAGCTGAAGTTATAAATGAGGGAAAACAAAGAATTGATGGCGCTTATAGAAGAAGACAACATAGAAACGAGACACTTGAAATGATAGAAACAACTGAAAAAGCTGACACAAAAGCTCAGACGTAGAACAATCATAACAAAGCAAATTAAAAGTGAAGTAAAAAGGAAAAATAATACTATATGGCAGTTTGTTGATCAGGAAATTGTCGCTGGGGAAGGAGGTTTGTCGATTCTCTTGTTTAGTTACTTGGAAATTCTGTCAGCAGTTAAAAGCAAATGGCACATCTTTCTTTCTTTGTTTGTTTTGTTTGAAGTTGAAGAGACATGTCTTTCTGCTTCAAATAGGCAAGAGATATGTTTAATGAGAAAGATACCATTGAATCTGTTTAGATCAGGAATTTTAAGCATTAATAATGATATATAATTTGCTACACATGAAAAATAATATTATCAATTTTGTATAGAGTTATAATTTCACTTTCTATAGAAGCAGATCCAAAATTTTAATTCTACGAGTTCAGAATTTTTAAACGACTAGTTTTAGGATACACGCTTTGAGCGTGTACCAATGTAACGATCCGATCGGTCGTTCCGATAGTTTTAGGCTCGTTTCCACCATTTCTGCTTCATTTTGTATGGTTCAGCTCTTTTGTGTTGTGTTGGGTTGGTTGGCTCGGGTTCGGAATAATTGTAGAGAGAAATGAGATACTTATAGCCCGTTTGGCCAAGCTGCAAAAATCAGCTTATTTTTAGAAGTACTTTTTTTTCAAAAGTGCTTTTCTCAAAAGTACTTTTGGTGAGAAGTAATTTGAGTTTGGCTAATTAGTTTGATAGGCACTTCTGAGCAACAATTAGTGTTTGACCAAGCTTTAAAAAACTGCTTCTAACTGTATTTTTCTCAAAAGTGCTTCTCAAAAAAGTGTTTTTGGAGAGAAGCTACTTTTTTCTGCTTCTCCAAAACTGCTTTTGTTTCTCCTCAAAAGCACTTTTTTTCCTTCCAAAAGCTTGGCCAAACACCTCAATTTTTGGCCAAAAGTGCTTTTGAAAAAAAAGAAGCACTTTTGGCCAAAAAGAAACTTGGCCAAACAGGCTATTAGTCTCTTAAGTTGATTATAAAGTTGGAAAAGTCAACCAAAAGTTGACTTGTGAGTAAATAATCTCGAAAATTGGTTTTTATGGTTCAGATAGCTTCGTGAGGTGATTTGGGACTTAGGAGCGTGATCAGAATGTATTTTGGAGGTCCGGGGTAGATTTAGGCTTGAGTTAGCGAAATTGGAATTTTGGCGTCTTTCGGTTGGTAGTGGAAATTTTGATATCAGGGTCAGAATAGAATTCCAAAAATTGGAGTAGGTCTGTTGTGTCATTTGTGACGTGTGTGCAAAATTTCAGGTCATTCGGACGAGGTTTGATAGACTTTTTGATCGAAAGCGGACTTTGGAAGTTTTAAAATTTCTTAGGCTTGAATCCGATGATGATTTGATGTTGTTTTGGGCGTTCCGAAGGTTGGAACAAGTTTAAATGATGTTATGGGATGTGTTGGCATGTTTGGTTGAGGTCCCGAGGTCCTCGGGTGAGTTTCTAGTGGTTAAACGGATTAAATTCTTGTTTTGAAAGTTGCAGATTTCTACGGTTCTGTGTTGCAGAGTTTGGCTCTTCGCGTTCGCGAGAGGGTCCTCGCGTTCGCGAAGAGATATGGTGTGAAGCAGGAATATTGCCCTTCGCGTTTGTGATATTGGTCCCGCGTTCGTGAAGGGCGAGGCTGAGTGTGCAACGCGAACGCAATGTAGGTCCCGCGTTTGCGTAGAGTATTTGGAGCAGCTGGGGGCCCTGGTAGTTTGTTCTTCGCATTCGCGTTGGTGTGTCGTGTTCGCGAAGGCCCGGGAGGCTGAAGCTTCGCATTCGCGAGATGGAAGTCGCGTTCGCGTAAGAGGATTAATTGGTCAATGGAATTTTGTGCTTCGCCAACGCGAGGCTTTGATCGCATTCGCGAAGAAGCAATTTTTGCCTGGGCAGAATGTTTAAATAGTTGCCTTCGCGATTTTTGGTCTATTTTCCACCATTGTTGAGCGATTTTGGAGCTTTTTGGGAGATTTTGAAGAGGGAATTCAAGGGAACTTCGTGGAGGTAATATTCTTGGAACTAAAACTCGATTCTATGGTGATTTATACCTAATTAGACATACAATTTATGGGATTTAAAGCCTAAAATTGGGGAATTAGGACTCGAAATTAGAGACTTTGATTTAGGGATTTGAGGGAGCATTTGAGGTCCGATCTTGATGTATCTGATATGTATGAACTCATGGGAGGATAAGGATTCTATTGATATGATTTTTATAGGAATACGAGACATGGGCCCGGGGGTCAGATTTGGTCAATTTCGGAATTTTTTATGTGAATTGGTTATTTTCGAGTGGGCTTTGTTCCCTTAGCATATTTTGATGGTATGAACCTAATTTTGGTTAGATTTGGAGCATCCGGAGGCCGAGTCAAGAGGCAAAGACATCGCGGACTAGAGTTTGGACTGGATTGAGATAAGTAATGATTGTAAATATTGTCCTGAGGGTATGAAACCCCATATTTCACATCGTTGTGCTACTTTGAGGTGACGCACACGCTAGATGACGAGTGTGGGGTCATGCACCGTTGGGGATTATGACTTGATTCGTCCCGTATGACTGTTAAGTCACATTTTGATTAAAACCTGTTTGATATCATTGTGTTTTGGAAATATTTACCATGTTTTGGGCTGAATGTCATATTTGGGCCTCATGCCAACTGTTTTGGACCATTAGAACATTTTTACTACCTTTCCTCACTGTTTTGACTTCATAATTGTACTCGGTCATGCTGTACTTTACTGTTTTCATAACTCAGCCGTATTTACTCTATTTTTGATATTTTAAATGATATTTTGGGCTGAGCATCATGTTTTACTATTGCCCGAGTGGCTTGGGAGATTTCTGACTAAGTGAGGTCGAGGGCCTGATGGGATCGGGATGCGGGTCGCAGCATGTTGTTACTGATTCATGATTATGAAGTCGAGGGCCTAATTTTGATAGGATACGAGTACCTTGGGCATAAGTACTTTACTTTATGTTTTGATGATCTAACAAACTTACCATCCAGAACCAGATAAAGAACCTGTTACCCATCTACAAGACCTTGAGATCACAAAGTTCCAGGTTGGGATCCAGCGTAGGATATAACTTAACTCTTTAGAGTGGAAGGAACAACTGAGGAAACAGGTCCCTACCAGTTCCCAAGGAGACTATATGAAGTCAACTCTCCAGCAGGAAAGTTACTGCCTGCACACACTACTGCACAGGAACAGTGCAACAGTCAACTTTCTATGGAAGGTTTTTTACCTACCTTGCTTACATCATTGTAAGTGATGTCAACCACGTATAAATACCATCAAGGAAGGTAAAACAACTTACTTCATGATAGAACCAGATAAAGGACCTAAAGCATACCTGGTATAATCATTCAAGTTAATCGACTCAAGATAATCTGGGCAGTGTGCTTCAGATTCACAAGAACCAGATTAGGGACCTGATCCCTTGGTGTTCCCATGACAGAAGTATAGGTCAACTGTACAACTGGAAAGCAACTGCAGAAAGTGATTGCCTGCAACAGTGCATCAGACAGTGCAGCAGTTACTTCCCATTGAGAAGAGGCATGTACTATCCAAGACTTGACATCACCATTGTGAATTGACATCACTAAGGTGATGTCTTTTGTATTATAAACCTGGTACAAGGGACATCTCCAAGACTTGCAAAATCAGAAACGAAAATATTCTCTCAAGTGCAAGAACAACCTCTCTCAAGAACAAAGCTGCTTCAACCTCAAGGACCGGATCCAAGATTGAAGATATCTTAAGTCCTTAGGTTTGTTGAGTCTTTGTTATTTATTCTTCATTGTAACTCCTATCTTGCTTTTTAGAAGTTGTTTTTAGGAAACCCAAAATCTGTAAACTCTCCAGTTTATGTTGTGACTAGGTTTAGTCATAAGTTAAAGTCTTTGTAACTAGAGAGTTATAAAGTGGCTTGTAATAGTGTTATTACAAGTTAGAGTGATTGAAGTCTTTGTAATAGAGTTATTACAAAGTGGCTTGTGGTGAGAGTATCACAAGTTAGTTAAAGTCTTTGTAACTAGAGAGTCACATAGTGGCTTGTGGTGAGAGTACCACAAGTTAGTTGAGTTGAATCCTTTGTAATAGAGTCATTACAAAGTGGCTTGTAAAAAGGGTTTACAAATTAGTGAAGTTGAAAGCCTACAAGTGTAGGTCGTGGTTTTTGTCCCCTTGAGTTGGAATTTTTCACGTAAAAATCCTATGTGTTCTTTACTTAATGCCGAGCTACTGCTAGAACAATTAGAGAACTTGATTCCCTATACTAGTCGGTTTTACAGTCTGTTGCTTACAGTGGGAACTTATAGAGAATCTGGTTCTCTATACAGTGAGAACTTATCATGTGTCTCATTTACATACTGGTTCAGTAGTTAGCACTGTGGGAACTGATATAGGATCAGATTGCTATACAGTTTGATTCATTAGAATTTCAGTGGAAACTCATAGAGAACCCGATTCTCTATACAGTCTGGTGGACGCTTTGTTTCTAACAATTGGTATCAGAAAAGGTTCTTTCTAAAAAGTTAACACCTACAAAGGATCTACATGGCTGCTCCACCAAACTTCAAGGAAAGTCAATCAACCAATTGTCACACCTCCTTTTTACCCGCGCCACCGCAAAGGGGCGTAAAGGGAGTTTTTTCAATTAAAGGACAATCGAAACGGGATTTATATATTTATTTCAGAGTCGCCACTTAGGAGATTTGTGGTGTCCCAAGTCACCGGTTGAATCCCGAATCGAGGAAAAGAATGACTCTGTTTAACAATCTGTGCACCAGAAATCCGGATAAGGAATTTTGTTAACCCGGGAGAAGGTGTTAGGCAATCCCGAGTTCCGTGGTTCTAGCACGGTCGCTCAACTGTCATATTCGGCTTATTTATCTGATTTTAATACATGTTGAGCCTATGTGCAGATTTAAACTGTGTACCGTTTTCATTATTATTATTCAAAGAATTGCAACGTCGTGAGAATGCATCTCGAATTGCGCCACATAAATGTACCCGTAATTTTCGATACGTTCCAAATTCGTTGAGATTTGGATTTGGGTCACATAAATGTGCACCCGAGTTTAGGAAGATAACATTATTAAATACGCGCCTAAAGATACTAACGCATTGTTATTTTGAGAAAAGCCGTAAAGTTCGCTATGCGGCCTGTCTCTAAATCTAAGTATTTGAAATAACTGTCCGTCGAGGGCCCCGCAGTTTGTGTATTCTTGTTTGTCGAGGCTCGTCTCATTCATTATTTTTTTAAGGAATTTGCAACGTCATGAAAATGCATCTCGAACCACGTCACAATCAATGTACCCGTGATTAGCGACACATTTCGACTCCGTTGAGATTTGGATTTGGGTCGCATCAATGCGCACCCGAGTTTAGGAACCTAATTTTATTAAAGTCGTGCTTAAAGAGTCTAGCGTATTATTATTTTGGGGAAAGCCGTGAAATTCGCTAAACGCCCCATCCTGAATTCTAAGTATTTTAACACAATATTCATTGAAGGCCCCACAATTTATGTGTTTTGTTTTGCGAGGCTCGTCTCATTTTATTAATTATAGGACAAACCTAAAGCAACTACGATTTTCTATATTTTTGTTCCTAAGAATAAAGAAAAAGAGGCCCTAAATAATTGGAGTTACTTAAACAAAACATATTAATAAGGACCCTTTAGCAATTCTGGGCTCAAGTAATTGGCCCAATCCTTGCTGAATTGAAACTAACCAGCGAGTTGGGCCTCGAGAACATGCTGCCCAGTCTGAGTTCCCATTGCAGAGCGTGAGCCACACCTTGTGCCCAGCTTGGCCCATTAGCAAAAATCAGGCGAGATCAACCGCAACAGTAACGTATTCGTGTTATAATTCAGGGTCTAATTTTGTGTTAACACACACGTGATGCACTTAACATGCTGAGTTTGAAATTCTACACTAATTCTATGCTAATAACGTTCAGCCCAGTTTTGCTTCAGTTCCTAGTTAATAATACTTCCTAACTCATGTTGCAATTAACCTTAACTAATTATCCACAATCATTCAAATATCCAATTATCAACTAAAAATGCAAGTCCAGAATCAATTTTCAAACTTATGTCTTTTAACAGAGTTAATCAACAAACTATTCTAGGCTAATTAGTGATAAGCAAATTCAATAGTCAAATTACACGTCCAGCTCTAAACTAACTCACAATTACCATTACTAAATACAAAACAATGTGACTCTAGGATTACACTGCCATTTATTAATACGAATGAGGACTGTGAATCACAAGATTGCTTTATGCTTTGAATAACTTCTGATTTTCAAAACTTAACTACACTAAATGAAATTAAACTACCACATGTCTAACAAACGATCAAATGTCCCGAACAGTCCATGATTTAACAGTCCAAACCAATTTAAATCATTGTAAAACAATTTTAATTACAGTCCAAACTACTACAATCAACTATGATAAAACACGGCAAGAACTAAAGCTTCCAATGAAGTTATACTTCCATTTCATTTCATTCCAACTGGACAACTACATGATTTGAGATTCAGGACATGTACCTGGTGTAGACAATACAAGAAGAGGAAGAAGAGGGTCAGCAGCAGCAGTAGTAACCAACAGAAGTTACAACAGCAGTGCAACAACAAAATCAGCAACTATAAACCTCCCCAAGTATAGAGCAGAAATATAAAGAAGAAATGTTCTAGCCTTTTCAGATCCTAAGTGAGGCGATGAAAAACAGTAGCTATTCTTTTCAACTCCCAAACTCTCAAAAATTAATCCCCCCTTTTCTACAGACCTCCTTCTGCCCTCTTATACAGACCTACCCTCCTTTTCAACTTACTGCCCGACCCCCTTCTCCCACTAAAAATCTGAATTTTTCCACTTAAAATCCCACTAAGAAAAACTTTTCCTTATTTTCAGCCCCCATTCCCTTTTGTTCACCATTACCATATTAATTTAAAGACATTAATATCCCACTAACAAAACACTAACATTAAAATATTATCCTAACTGTTTCATTCCCAAATTACCCCTGAAACCCCTTAATATTACTGCCCCTAATACAATTATTCAACTGTATTAAAACTTTTAATTCTAAAAACTGTTCAAACTAGCAATTATCTAAAACTAATTCTGATTAATAGCTATAACCAATTCTCCTAAGTTCTGAATGCAACCTTATGACTCACTACTATCTAGTTGACATTATCATACCAATACTGAATTCAAATCAGTTGTCAGATTCATTTCAGACCCTAGACAGTAGGATTCGATTCATCAATTGCTTAAACTTGAATCAAATAGCAACAAAATAAAGGCTAAGGCTATTAATGACTCAGAACACCCTTACAGGGCATGACACAGCAGGTTTAGGTGACAACCAAAATAGCAGTTGTGGTGAAGCAGTTCGATTGACCAAACAATTCGGAACATTTCAAATGATCAAGCAAAAACAATGTGACTAACTGAATATACCCACAGGCTCAGTACTAAGTTCAACTTATACCAACAAGCTCGTTTCAACACAACATTTAGGACAGAAACGAAGCAGGAGGGGAAACAGACTAGCATGAACCATGAAATCAAAACCAACATTACACTACTATCATGTTAAACTAACACTCAAACCTACCGGACTAATCGACGACGCTTATGCAAATTATGACATATAACAATCGACAACAAACAGCAACAAATGATGAAATTGGACCAAATAAAAGGTCTGATGAAGAAGGACATAATCAATCGACAAAAACTGAAAAATCAATAAAGCTACATTTAAACAAAGTAAACTGAACAAACAAACACAAAAATGGAAACAAACAGGAAAAGGGAAAATACCTCCATAACTCAGAAACTGGACGACCCTGACTTGGACCTTTAATTGAGGTCGAACGGACCTTAATCGAGTGTTCTCAACTGAGAACACTTCGACTAAGGTCCACTAGACACCCAACTTCCTTTGATTTAGACAGATTTCAGTCTTTGGTTTTCTAAGGTTCTTAGGGGTTCGATTTGGGGTTCGAGTGTTTCTAGCCAGATTCGAACCAAACCCACGGTGGTTTGGTGACGAGGGAGGTCAGGGACATGTCTGGTATGAGTTTGGGATTGGTTGGGGTAGATATAGTTTTTGCTCGAATCTTCGATTGAAGATTCGAGAAGTTGGAGGTTGATTCGAGGCAAGCAGTCAACAGATCCGTAACGAGGGTGGTCAGGGGGTGCCTTGGTGTGGATTTGGGACTGGTTGGGGGTGGGTTTCAAGCTTGCTCGAATCTTCGATTGAAGATTCGAGAAGCTGGAGTCTGATTCGAGCAAAACGGTTAAGGGATTTGTGGAGAGGGTGGTTAGGAGGTTCAGGGGTGTTATTTTGGTGGTCACTGGTGTTGTTGTCGCCGGCTTTCAAGCAAAGGGGTTTCAGGGCGGCTAGGGTTTGGGAGGGTTGCTTGAGTTCGTCTCTGAAAGAGACGATGAACAGGGTATGGCTTAGGGGGGCGTGAGGAGAGGTGTTAGGTTTATATACGGAGGGGATGGTCTAATCCTGTCCATTGGATCAGGCACGATCAATGGCCTGAATTAGTTCATTTAAGGGAGACGGTGTCGTTTTGAGGTAGTGCTGGGGTGGTCCGGGTATTGGAGTGATGGGTTGGGGATCGGGTTTGGTCAAAGCTTTGGGACCGTTTGATCAGCTGAGATCAACGGTCCAGATGGAAACGCCTGAAACGACGTCGTTTGGTTGAGCCGTAGGTGGACTGGATTTGGGGCGGGTATGGGCTGTTTTTTGGCCTGGTTTGGCTGTAAGGATTTGGGCCTGGCCAAATTGGCCCAACTGAATCTTCCTCTTCTTATTTATTTTAATTATTATTTTTTCAATTTTTCTTTTCAACAATAAAACTAAAAATCCCAATTAAATTATAAATTATAAATTATAAAATCCCAACTAAAAATGCAAAGCATATATTTTTTGTGATTTTTCTATTTTTGTACAACAAACTTGCTTAATTAAATCCTAATTTGCAAAATTAAATACTAAATGCACATGCAACACATATTTTTGCATTTTTCTCATTTAAAATAGAAAATAGACAAAATACACCTAAATTACAAACAACGCAAAAACCATTTTATTTTGAATTTTTTGGGAGTAGTTCTCATAGGGCAAAAATCACGTGCTCACAGCTGCCCCTCTTTGTCCGAAAACACAAAATGCTTTCGCGCAAAGATAACGTGAGCGGATACGAGCGATATTTGCCCGTTGGGATACTCCGTGTGAAGCATTTTTTGACAATATTTAACCGAACCTTTGCTTCAAAGGTTTCCTACATATCCCTGGCTAAAAGGGGAATCAGGTTAATGTAGTTCGGGAAGTTTTGGTAGCTGGGACTACCCTGGGACTGCGATGTTGTTGTTACTGCTGTTGCCTGTTGTTACCACTGCTTTGCGACCTCCTTATGACACCATTTCTAGAAAGAAAACAAAAGTTAGACTAAAATAATGATTACAGAATCTTATCTATCTTCGACTTGCTCTTGTAGTCTTCTTTCTGATTTCTGAAGTGGGATTCGTGCTGGGGGTATTTTTGTTGTGACCCTCCGCATTACTGACTTCTGACTTGCTCTTGGAATGTATTCCTCTGTTCTGCAGGCGGGCTCCTGACTTCATCAACTTCAAATTTAACAACCTCCATTCTACAGGCGGTCTCCTGACTCCAACAACAACTTGAAAATAATTCAGCCTCCATCCTCCATCCTCCAGGCGGGCTCCTGACTTCGACAACTTCTTAAAATGTAACACCTCCATTCTCCAGGCGGGCTCCTGACTTCAACAACTTCTTAAAAATTTTAACAACCTCCATTCTCCAGGCGGGCTCCTGATTTCAACAACTTCTTAAAAATTTTAACACCTACATTCTCCAGGCGGGCTCCTGACTTCAACAGCAACTTTGAAAATAATTCAGCCTCCATTCTCCAAGCGGGCTCCTGACTTCGACAACTTCTTAAAATGTAACACCTCCATTCTCCAGGCGGGCTCCTGACTTCATCAACAACTTTGAAAATAAATCAGCCTCCATTCTCCAGGCGGGCTCCTGACTCCACCAACAACTTAAAAGGTAACACCTCCATTCTCCAGGCGGGCTCCTGACTTCAACAACTTCTTAAACATATAACACCTCCATTCTCCAGGCGGGCTCCTGACTTCAACAACTCCTTAAAATACAACACCTCCATTCTCCAGGCGGGCTCCTGACTTCATCGACTTCTCAAAACGTAACACCTCCATTCTCCAGGCGGGCTCCTGACTTCAACAACTTCTTAAACATACAACACCTCCATTCTCCAGGTGGGCTCATGACTTCAACAACTTCTTAAAATTTTAACAACCTCCATTCTACAGGCGGGCTCCTGACTTAATCAGCAACTTTGAAAATAATTCAGCCTCCATTCTCCAGGCAGGCTCCTGACTTCATCAACAAATTAAGATAATTCGGCCTCCATTCTTCAGGTGGGCTCCTGACCTCGACAACTTCTTAAAATGTAACACCTCCATTCTCCAGGCGGGCTCCTGACTTCAACAACTTTGAAAATAATTCAGCCTCCATTCTCCAGGCGGGCTCCTGACTTCTTTAACTTGAATCATCTTCTTTCAACTGCCTCCCTCAAAACTGGTGTCTTATTCCTCCGAAAACTGCTGGGGACAACACCGGTGTTTTATTCACAACTATGTTATTTTCCTTCTTCACAGACTACTTCCTTTAAAGTTGGTGCCTTCCTTCCACTTGGAACTACTTTCCTCAAGCTGGTGTTTTCAATTCTCTGAAACCTGCCGGGAATAACACTACTGGGGAATTATCTTCCTCTTTTGAGACTAGTTACTTTCCTCCTTTTAACGATGGTGGGGATGATATTGATTCAAAGACCACTACCCTTAAAACTTGGGTTATCTTGCTTCTTCTAAGATTGCTTTCTTTAAAACTTGTATTCTTTCTCCCGTAAACTGCGGGGGATTCCACTTCCTTCAAAACTTGTGTTATCTTCCATCTTCCCCAAGTGGGTATCTGATTTCAAGAAAATTTTCGCAACGAGAGAAAATTTTCTGCCCTAGTTTAATAATCTTCTTTGTGGCCACGTCTTCCCGCTGTCAATAACATTTCCTTTCCCTGCTTCAAATCAAAGAAAAATTTCTTAGTTTAAAACGTGGTGAGTGGTCGTGCCACTCCTGCCGGGGATGGCTTTTCCCTTCTCCCTTCCCTGCTTTGCGTTTTATTACAACACTTGTTGGGGATGATATTATTTGCTGAGGATGAATACTCCTGCTGGGGATGGTTTTTCTTTTCTCTTCCTTCCCCGCTCTGTGTTGTCCGACCATTGCGGAACTTGGTCGAGAATCTATCGGAGTTGTTCCTGTATCTCGCAAATCTGCTGGGGATCCTCATAACCTTTTAACTGTTGCTTTTTCCGTTTTTCCCCAACTTCCCCTGGAAATTTGGTCCTCTTGGGATCTAGACCTATTCATCATTTGGTCTTACGACAAAGTTCTTTTCGCTTTGTCGCCTTATCTTTGTCCTGTCCTATTAGCATTTTGCTTTGCACCATTTTGGCGACTGGTAGCAAGCTCTGAAAATCCTTTTCAAAAACAAACTGCTGGGGAGGTAAAGTCTTTAAACCAAGAAATAAAAAAAAAGTGATGATTTCAAAAAATAGAAAAAAGAAGAAATCTTTCTGAACAAATGCTGGGGAAAAAATAAAGAAAAGAACTTATCTGAATGATACAACCGATCCCAACGATCATGTCGTGCATTCCAGATTAATCAACCCAGTCTATTCATATCAATCAATCTTTCAGACGACCTCATTTTGCCGGGGATAAACAAACACTCAACTTTTTGCCAAATGCAGACCCTTTCCGCCAACCTTGCCTTGTCGCCTCATAGTGCCCTTCGAGGGGTTTTCACTAATAAGACTCTCTCATTTCTCTCAACTCTCGTCACCTTATGGTGCCTGTGAAGGTTTTCACCGATAAGACTCTCGTTTTACTTCTCTCATCTTCCGTCGCCTTATGGTGCCTGTGAAGGTTTTCACCGATAAGACTCTCATTTTATTTTATTTTTCAGCTGGGGATTGGAGTGTTGCCGATATGACTCTCTGCTGGGGATTCTTTTCGGCTATCAATTCATTTCCAGTTCATGATCCTCTTCTCTGCTGGGGATCGGGGTGCTATCCCCGACTTCCATTTGCATGACTTGGCACTTCTCGGATACTGATCGGGAGGTCTTTTTTGGACATCATATGGGTTTTTGTGTATGGCTAAAAGAAAAAAGGGTAAAAGGTTCAAAATAATTTTGATGGGTAAAACATTACAATCCTTGGAATCAACTTTCTTTTCCCAAAATTATAAACACAACTTCTGCCCCAGTTTTCTTGCTTGGGGATTTTTATTTTTTGTTACACTATGTTACATTATGCGCACTATGTTACACTATGACCGAGCCGTGAGGCGCCTACGTATCCTTCTTTTGAGGAATCAGGTCAAACGTAGTTCCCAATTCCTTTGTTTTTCTTGTGACTTTTCTTTTGTCTTTATTATCATTATTTTTCTCTTTTTCTTTCATTTTCATTACTGATTCCAAAAGAGGGGTATGAAAGAATAAATAAGGCTCAAAAAGGGGAAGCAAAGGTTAAAGTGTTTGGATAGTAGAAAGAATTGACTCTGTCATTTCATTCTTCGATAAATGCCAAGTACAAACAAACAACAATTATAATCAAAAGAAATCATACATAATATCTCTTAACTGCGTCCGAATTGATAGCCATGTCGACGCATTTCCCTTCGATATTTGTTAAACATAAAGTGTCATGGGATAACACTCTGGTTACAATGAATGGCCCTTGCCAATTCGGGGCGAACTTGCCCTTTGCCTCAGTCTAATGTGGGAGGATGCGTTTCAGCACTTGCTGGCCCACTTCAAACTTCCGGGGACGTACCTTTTTGTTGTACGCTCGTGCCATTCTCTTTTGATATAACTGGCCATGACACACAGCTGCCAATCTCTTTTCATCGATCAAGTTCAACTGCTCCAAAAGAAGAGATGTTGCTGAAAACATGATGAAGCAAGCTCTTGTTGCATGGGGAGACTCCTCCAGTGAATCAGAAGAGGAACTAGATGCAGGAAGCAACTCTATAATGGCAGTGGAAAATAAAGTAAAGGAATATGATTCATTGTTTGTATTGACGGCTCAGTCTGATGAGGATGAAGAGGATGACAGTGATAAGGTAACTTTCAGGGATGTTCAAAGAAATCTGAAGTCCTACTCTTCGAAAAAATTAATGTCATTAGCAAATGTTCTAATTGATACATATTATAGTTTTGTTAATGATAAAGATGCCCTAATCATAGAGCTAGGAGAAGCTGAACAGTCTAGAGATGATTTGATGGTAGTGGTTGATAACTTGAAGGAAACCATAGAGAACCTTAGCAAAGAAAAGAATACTCTAGTAGAGAAAATTGTATCTGCTAAGCAAGAAAGGGATGATATGGTAGTTTACATTGTATATTTTAAGGGAACAAGTGGGAGAAGTAACTAGAGAATACAGCTTGTTGAAAAAACAAACAAAAAAATGGATGGACAACACTGAGGCAGAGGAAGTGGCTAGAAAGGCTCAACTTGAGCTTGAGAGTGAGCTTAAGAAAATTAAAACAAGTTTTGTTGTTGAGCTTGAAAAGAATAGACAACTTCAGGAGGATTTAAAAAGGGTTAAAAATGATCTTGATAAGTCACTTAAATGGACCCGGTCCTCTGATGTAATAATGTCTATCTACAGGAGTAATGGTGGAAACAGGCAATGCATCAGGTTCCAAAAGGCTAAAACATCCTATAATCCCCATAGGAAGTATGTAACTGTAGTTGATAATAGATTGTGCACTCACTGTGGCCAAACTGGTCATTAAAAGGGCTCTTGTAAAGTTAAAATTCAGTCTCTACAGAAAAATAGAGTTTTTGTTGAAAAGAAGCGTACTGATGAGGAACCTGGTTCCCTGAAGAGAAAATATGCGCTGCCGGCATGGGCAAAAAGAAGTTTGATCCGCCCGTTCTATCATTATAAGGGACTCAAGGTGGCTTGGGTTCCTAAGTATAATCATTGATTTAATTTGCAGGGAACAGTGAAAGGGAGCAGTCAACAGTGGTACATGGATAGCGACTGCTCGAAGCTCATGACTGGAAGAACAAATGATTTTCTTTCACTGAAGGCCCTGTAGGGAGGGAATGTATCCTCTGGAAATGAAAGAAGGGGTACATTCTCAGTGTTGGGAAGGTTGGAAAGTCTCTCAAATCTGTGATGAAGGGAATAAAGTAGAGTTCTTGTCTAAAGGGTGCACAATTACTAATCTGGTAACTGGCGAAGTGGTCTTAGTAACCAAAAGATACAAGAATATCTACGTTGCTGATTTTGAGTCTCTACAAGCTGGCGATATGAGCTGCTTGAAGAAGGACCTGGTTCGTGGTCTGCCAAATTCAAATTTTAAGGAGAACAGAGTGTGTGATGCCTGTGCTAAGGGATATATCTGATGTTTCAAATGGCAAGGCTGATATGATGAGTCAGATGAAGGAGACAGGTGAGGACAATGCGACATCCTCTTCTACTTCTCAAGAGGAACCTGGTACCTTAATTACTACCACTGAAGCTGAAGAAAGAGATGGAGATGTAGCATTAGGAACTTCTGATGCAGAACACAATAGTGGAAGTCATAATTCTGTTGATGTCAATGATGATTCACATATGGAAGAACCTGGTCCGTCAAATTCTGAAGTTCAAGTATCCAACTAGAAGCAAAAGAGTTCACATCCCTTCAAAATGTAATCACATCCTTAGACTCTGGTATTCAACCTAGTTCTAAGCAGCTATGCAAGAAGAGCTCCGTCAACTTGAAAGGAATAGTGTGTGGAACCTGGTTCCACAACCTGCTGACAGAACTATTATAGGAGTCAGGCTCCCCGTGCTTGGTGTGAAAGGTTGTCAAAATTCCTTCTAAAAAATGGCTTTACAAGAGGAAAAATTGACAACACTCTTTTTCTGAAGAAATCAGGAAGGAACCTACTCATTGTTCAGATTTATGTGGATGGCATCATATTTGGAGATACAACTAACTCATTATGTAAAGAATTTGCTGAACTCATGGGAAGTGAGTTTGAAATGAGTATGATGGAGGAACTGAATGTCCTCCTGGTCTTCAAGTGAAACAGTCCATAAGGGAACGTGTATCAGTTAGCAGAAATACATCAAAACTCTTGAAAAGGTTTGATATGAAAGCATCAAAGGGGAATCATTGGATCTCTACTCTACCTTACTGCCAGCAGGTCAGACATTGTATTTAGTGTGGGATTATGTGCAAGGTTCCAATCAAATTCTAAGGAATCTCATCTGAAGGCTACTAAGAGAATTCTGAGATATTTTAAGGGCACACAAAACCTGGTTCTATACTATCCTTCAGGTGACAATTTCAACTTTATTGGTTCTGTTGACGCTGATTATGCAGGCTATCTGGTGAACAAGAAAAGCACATCTGGAATGGCTCATTTCCTTGGATCATGTTTTATCTCATGGGGTACAAAGAAACAAAACTCAGTAGCTCTCTCAACAGCTGAAGCAGAATATGTTGCAGCTGCCTCATGCTCATTCACTATGGATCAAGCAACATCTTAAAGACTTTGGTGTATTTACAGCTTGAACCCGGTATAACACAAGAGGACAAAGCACATTGATGTCAGATACCATTTTCTCAAGGACAATGTTGAAAAGATTCTGATTTGTATGAAGTTCTGGAAGACGAAGGATCAGGTAGCAGACATCTTCACCAAGGAGCTGAGCAGGGAACATTTTGAAAGAAATCGTCTGGAGTTGGGGTTGATCAAGCTCAACTAAGGACCTGGTCCCGCGATGATTGACTATGTTAAGAAAGAAAGGTACAATGTTAAAAAGTATTTTTCGGCGACATCTAACTCAAATCTATACTGTTACAGATGTATACATATGGCAATTTCAGGACAAAAACAAGTAAGAGTGACTTTGAACTTCTAGGAGTCTTTGCTAAAAAGTTTCAAAAATCGTCACGGAACCCGGTTCCTGTGACGCAGGTTAGTAGTTTCTTCAATACGTATATGCCTTTTTAAGCTGCTGAAGTGTCATGTCATCAATTTATTTCTTCCTTTCTCCTACCTCTCCTCCTAACTTTTGAAGTCCAAAATGTTAAACCTTTTCTGAACTGACCTGTTGCCTAAAAAGGCACTTCTCTATCTTACACCCAAATAAAACCGATTCTTTTCTTCAAAGCCAAAAATCAACCTTGTCTCAAAATAATATTTCTTTCCTAATATGCCAGAAGTGAACCCAATTCTCTCACTTTCCAAAAACCTAACTCCATCAGAATCAAAACCCCAAGAATTCTTTGGTAGATTTTGATGGAAGTTTAACTTAAAGGGAACAAGGCAAATCTAATATTCTAGAGCATGAGGCTGAAGTTGTTGCTGGATTTGTAGAAGCCTTGAAAGATGGATAAATTGGTAATGCGAGGACTAAATAAGGGACCTGATCCCTCAAGTCCTTCTTATGAAGTTAATTTTAATGATGACCTTTTTCTCCTTGAGTTCTGTTTATAAACGAACTCTCGATCCAGTAAAAAAGATTGATAAAAGCAGGCTGATTGATGATGAAGTGGTGTGACCTGCTGATGTGATTGTGGAAGAGATAATGAAATGAAATCTTTACCTGTGAGAAAGAATAAAAAAAGGGAGGGGAGGGGGGTGGCTGAGAAAGATGCAGCAGATAATAAGGGTAAACAGATTGAGAAGAAGAAGAGGGAGACATGGCTGCTCAGGGATAGAAAGGGTAGTGTAAGTGAGGAACCTAGTTACTTACAAAAGCAAAAGGTTGAGCCATTAGGTTTGGAGGGAGAAGACGTTGAAGTCTCAAAAGGTGCTGTAAGGCAGAGTGTTGACACTGATATTGCTGAAAAATGGAGGAACTTCTCGACATTGTTGATTTCCAAAATTGGAATCACCTCTTTGTTCCTACAAGTACCAATGTTTCTGAAGAAGAAGTAAAAACTTCTATGTTTTATGTGATACTATGATGCTATATGTGCATGGGACTAAGTCTGTCCTTGATGAGACGAAGCTTGGGGAGATTCTTGGTAATCTGATTGATGGCTCAACATACTCAGATAGGTTGAGAACCTGGTCCTCGAGGACCCTTGGCAGAATAGAATGCTAAGTTGAAGGGTGAGAATGAAAGATTGAGGAAACATGTGGAGGAACTAAGAGAGCAGATGAGCTTTGATCAAAGGAGAATAAATGAACGAATGGACAAGCTCATCAAGGCCTTAGCCCCTTACTTTTCCTCCTGCCCAGTGATCTATGTCTTTCAGTCCTTCCAAATTCCCTTGAATTCTTATCTTTTTTTGATCCCTATATTTGATGACATTGGTACTTCAGTTGTTTAAATTGTCATATTATGTATTGTTGAAACTACTATATTTTTAGTATAATTACTCCACTATGGGCAATCACTCTATTTTGTGCGCTGACATTTACTTGTTGTTCTTGTTATTGTTTATGCTGTGTTGCCCTAGTGGCCTGAGTTAATGTTGCTGAACTTTTTTTTGGTGGTGCTTCTTCTTTTATTCTTTTCGATGATGCCAAAAGGGTGAATACCAGTTACATAGGTGTGTCAACATGGGGGAGGAATAAAATCGAATTGATATGTTGTGTTGTTCATGAAAGATGGTTCTGCTTCGCAGGGGGAACGTTGCTGATAATATGTTGATTCTAGGTCCGATCCGCAGGGAAACATGTAAGGAATCTGGTGCTCAAGAGGAATATTAATTTTAGGTTTGTCATCATCAAAAAGGGGGAAATTGCACTAAGTTACACTATGTCATGTTTTGATGATGACAAATGTTCTCAACGTACTGGGTACGGACCAGATGTGATCAGTGCAGAGTAAGGAATCTGATTCTTAGGGGGAATAATTCTGGGTTTGTCATTCATCAAAAAGGGAGAAATTGATAAGATATGGTACTTTGATTTTTGATAATTTTCCAAACAGTCTGGAGGAACCAGTTGTGATCAGCTCCTTAGATTCGGTTCTCATGGGGAATATGGCTGATTTGTAGGGGGAACAATGTGGAGATCTGGTTCTTAGAGGAAATATCAATTCTAAGTTTGTCGTCATCAAAAAGGGGGAAATTGATAGGATACAAGTACCTTGGGTATAAGTACTTTACTTTATGTTTTGATGATCTAATAAACTTACCATCCAGAACCAGATAAAGAACCTGTTACACATCTACAAGACCTTGAGATCACAAAGTTTCAGGTTAGGATCCAGCGTGGATATAACTCAACTCTTAAGAGTTGAAGGAACAGCTGAGAAAATAGGTCCCTACCATTTCCCAAGGAGACTGTATGAAGTCAACTCTCCAGCAGGAAAGTTATTGCCTACACACACTACTGCACAGGAACAGTGCAGCAGTCAACTTTCTATGGAAGGTTTTTTACCTACCTTGCTTACTTCATTGTAAGTGATGTCACACACATATAAATACCATCAAGGAAGGTAAAACAACTTACTTCATGAGAGAACCAGATAAAGGACCTGAAGCATGCCTGGTACAATCATTCAAGTTAATCGACTCAAGATAATCTGGGCAGTGTGCTTTAGATTCACATGAACCAGATTAGGGACCTAATCCCTTGGTGTTCCCCTGACAGAAGTATAGGTCAACTGTATAGCTAGAAAGCAACTGCAGGAAGTGACTGCCTACAACAGTGTAGGAGACAGTGCAGCAGTCACTTCCCATTAAGAAGATGCATGTACTATCTAAGGCTTGACATCACCATTGTAAATTGACATCACTAAGGTGATGTCTTTTGTATTATAAACTTGATGAAAGGCACAAGACATCTTGCAAAATCATAAACGAAAATATTCTCTCAGGTGCAAGAACAACATCTCTCAAGAACAAAGCTGCTTCAACCTCAAGGACCGGATCCAAGATTGAAGATATCTTAAGTCCTTAGGTTTGTTGAGTCTTTGTTATTTGTTCTTCATTGTAACTCCTATCTTGCTTTTTAGAAGTTGTTTTTAGGAAACCCAAAATCCGTAAACTCTCCAGTTTATGTTGTGACTAGGTTTAGTCATAAGTTAAAGTCTTTGTAACTAGAGAGTTATAAAGTGGCTTGTAATAGTGTTATTACAAGTTAGAGTGATTGAAGTCTTTGTAATAGAGTTATTGCAAAGTGGCTTGTGGTAAGAGTATCACAAGTTAGTCAAAGTCTTTGTAACTAGAGAGTCACATAGTGGCTTGTGATAAGAGTACCACAAGTTAGTTGAGTTGAATCCTTTGTAATAGAGTCATTACAAAGTGGCTTGTAAAAAGGGTTTATAAGTTAGTGAAGTTGAAAGCCTACAAGTGTAGGTCGTGATTTTTGTCCCCTTGAGTTGGGATTTTTTCACGTAAAAATCCTCTGTGTTCTTTACTTAATGACGATCTACTGCTAGAACAATTAGAGAACCTGATTTTCTATACTGGTCGGTTTTACAGTCTGTTGCTTACAGTGGGAACTTATAGAGAATCTGGTTCTCTATACAGTGAGAACTTATCATGTGTCTCATTTACATACTGGTTCAGTAGTTAGCACTGTGGGAACTGATATAGGATCAGATCTCTATACAATTTGGTTCATTAGAATTTCAGTGGAAACTCATAGAGAACCCGAATCTCGATACAGTCTGGTGGACGCTTAGTTTCTAACAGATTTGTTATGCCACGAGGTGGCTTGTTATGAGGCCGAGGGCCTATTTGATTATTCCACGAGATGGCTTGTTATAGCGTTTGGGTTGTAGGAGCCCCTCCGGAGTCTAAACACCCCAATGAGCACAGGTACCCAGTGTGAGTGATGTGATGTAGCCCGAGGGGCTGTTGTTGTTTCATATTGTCGCCCGAGGGGCTGTTCTTGATCCATGTGTTGCCCGAGGGGCGGTTCTTGATTCATGTTATGCCCGAGGGGCTATTTACGAGTGATTGTGAGGTAGCCCGAGGGGCTTGTTCAACTGATATTATGCCCGATGGGCGATTTATGGTACATGTTTTTGCCCGAGGGGCTATTTACGTTTTTATCATTTTTACTCACTGTTTTATCACTCGTTTGAAACTATTGAAAGTTGTTTTAAGATGTTTTTCTGAAACTGAGTTTGATTTATGAAGTAAATGATTTCTGTACTGTTTTGGAAATGTACTGTATTTGCTGTAGCGTTATGATGTGGTTTACGTATTTTCTTACTGCTCAACTTTCATTTACTTTATTACTCACTGAGTTGGCATACTCACATTACTCCCTGCACATTGTGTGCAAATCTAGGAGTCTCGAGGTGCGATAGTCAGTAGGGGTGTCAATGGATATTTAAAAACTGACTAAACCGACCGAACCGTACCGTATCGAACCGAATTTTAGGTTTCTTTTAATAAAACCGTAGGTTTTTATATAAATCTATAACCGCACCGATAATTAGGGTAAGTTTTTTATTTTATGAAAATAAGTGATCGCAGCGGACTCAACCTAAGGAAGAGTGGGCGCTAATACTTTTACCCAATAGCGGTATCGGGGTCAATTTTCCACAGGGAGCTTCAATTTGGAGTTGAGTGTTTGTATGGTCTAGGACTATGTTTTAGCTCCTAATTGATCTTCTAATCATTTTTGGTTTTCTTTTGATTATCAACTCAATATGTCAACTACAAATTTAAAGCTAAGTTATGCTAAGATATTAATTCTAAGTTGTATGCATTATAGAGAAAGGCGCTAGGGTCGTGCCATGTACCTAGGTGATCAACTAACGGGTAGAGATTCCTAATGCAAGAATGATGAATATGGGACTTATGCTATAACTGTAGCACTTTTACACCCACTCTCACACCTCTCGGTTGAGAGAGTGATTTTGCCCAATTGACTCTCTCGAGACCAATTGGGTAGGCCAATTTGCCCAAGCAACTTATGGTTCAAGTTGGGTAATTACTCTCTCGAGGTTTAACCCGTTAATTGGGACTACCATTCTCATGGGTCCATCCCAATTCCTTGTTGGAATTAATCTTGGGGTCATAGACTCTCTTTCTCAAGAAGAGTCAAGACTCACTAAGCTAGACTTAGTGTTTGCAACCACCAAATCTTAATGAAAACATAAGATTAATCCAAATAACAAATACCCAACATCATTCATGCACTAAACAATCACACCCATTAATTACCCACACTAGGGTTGAGCCACAACCCTAGCTAATGGGTTTAGCTAGCCATAATAGAAACAGAAATTGAAGAAATAGAAGATGAAACAACCATATTAATTAATTGCTAATGTTAAACTACAATAATCTATGATGAAACTAAGCTAAAAATGCCCAAGATAGGCCAAAATATAAGTCTCACGAGCTCAGCTGCTATCCGCCCAAAAACAGAACTAAAAAAACTGCTGCTAAAAAGTAAAATGTTCTATTTATACTACACAAAAAAAACTGGACAAAAATACCCCTGAGGGTCTGGCGCGGACCGCGTACAAATGTCACGCGACCGCGGAGGGCAATAAGTCTTCAAGTCTTGCTTCTTGAACTGAGGGATGCGGACCGCACATTTATGTCACGCGACCGCATAGGCTAAGACGCGCGGACCGCGTAGAAATGGGATGCGGCCGCGTGGTAGATTTTTGCCCAAAACTCAACTCTCTGAACTTTTACCCACGCGGACCGCACTGATTTGATGTGCGGCCGCGTGGGCTTTTGCCTTTATTTTCTGGGTCTCTGAACTTCCCTCAGTGCGGACCGCGTGGAATTGATTGCGGACCGCGTGGCTTGACTTCAAACTTGCAAGGTCTCTGAACTCTCCTGCGCGGCCGCACACCAAATCAGTGCGGTCCGCGCAGGTCATCTTGTTCCCCAATTCAGTTGTCTTTTGACACTTGGCAGATTTCACTACTTTTTGAGCCGATCTTTGATATTTATCATCTTGTCGCTCAAACCTGCAATCAAGTATAATTTGTAAGCATTTTTGGGGCTAATATATGGCAATTAATGCACAAAGCTCAGGTAAGAATGGGTATAAAACAGTAGAAATCACAGTTATCAACTCCCCCAAACTTAAACCTTTGCTTGTCCTCAAGCAAATAAAATGAGACCTATCCCTTAATGGAAAACACCCAAGTAATTCTTGTTTATCCTAAAGTAACCTCAACAAGCATCACTTGGGACTAACAATTGCCCTTAATGCGAATGCATCATTAACACATTTAAACTTTGAAAACTTGTGGATCAAGTGTGACACAAGAGCATCAAGAGTTGACATATTTCATCAAGGAACCTTTCTCAATTTCTTTGGTCATTGTGGAACCCAAACTCACACATCCTCGACTTTCCCTGAGCGAACCTCACCTTTTAGAGTATTTGCACACAAATTGAGGTGAATGGACTTCTCTCTCATCTCTCACAAAGAAAAGGCCCTAAGTCCGGCTATAAGTACCATATGCTTGCCCCTTATGTAAGTATCCATTAATGTAGGCTTCCCTCAACTCAAGATTATATAGGGCTTTTGAGGAGTTATTGTGAAGGCTTTGGGTAAAGGTAGGATGTGTTTTTGTTCAAATGGGTTCAATCTTCCCTCAAACACTTCTTTTGATTTATTTTGGCACACTTTCTTGACTCAATTGAGTAATTCACTTCTTTCAAGGGTTTAGAGAGACACATTATCACTCTTTCTTTTGCAATTCAAACCCTTTCTCCTTTTTTGTCACTTTTCCACACCTTTTTCACTTTTTTTTGTCCTTGGATTCCCTTTTTGGTTCTTATTCATTTCTGTCTTTCTTTTTGTCTTTTTCTCTTTTTCATTGCCTTCATTTTCTTTTGCTTTTGCACCTTTTTACCACGTTGATGCCTTTCTTGTCTCCCCCCCCCAAACTTAGACATTTGCCATTTACTCAAGGGAAGATTTGGGTGCCAAGAGAGGGTTTCGCTAAGAACGGGTATAGGCTTGTAGCTTGGTTCATGAACGAAAAAAGTTTAAGGCTCAAAAGGGTTGAACTAGGGATTATTTCATTGGTAGGTCATGGACATTATTCAAATTTTGCATTTTGGATCAAGGAGAGCGTATAATCACGTCTCAAGTCAAGTTCCACCTATGATTTCGCCTCAACAAACATTCAGGGCAAGTTCTAGACCATCGGCTCGGCACTTAGGCTCACGATTCGAATTCTCACGACACACACTCAAAGATTGCCTAAGACGGAGTCGAGGGCCCACAATAACCTTAGGTATGATTCAAGCGCACAATGGCCCAAAATGACCACATGATGATTGTTTGGTCAACACAAGAGTCCCAAGGCCACAACTTTCACCATCCTAAACACAACATAATGTCTTTGACCATAGGATCAAAGGCAAATGTGCTAGACCTAAGTGAGGCTTTGCCTGAGGTACCCTTAACTACAAAAACTTGAAAATCAAAAAGAAAAATCAAAAACGGATTCAAACCCTTAAGAAGGTTGTCAAGCCATCTATCATTGGGAAGAGCCACCCGGTTCACACAACACTCTACCCTTGGAAAGAACCGTGGCATTAAGAAAACCAAGGGCTTATTGCAAACGCCAAAACAAAACAAAAAGGCTACGAGCCTGACTTTGCAACTAAAACGAAAAAGTTTTATGAAAAATAGAAAACCAAAATGAAAACCGAATGAATATGTACAAAAAGGGAGTAGAATATACAACCAGGGGGAATGAATATATACATAGAGCATCTGGAATGAACAGTTATATACAAGCCATCTATAACTACGAATGTGCAGAAAGTAAAAGAAAGTAAAAGAATATATACAGTAATCCAAATAGTAGGGCCACACCCCCACGAATAAAAGCTAGCATTGTCCCCAATGCTAACTATCAAAATAAAACATCAAAAATCAGCAAAGGATATAGAGCGGCCCCTCAAGCCTCATCAGTCACCCTGTGCTGCTTAGTAGCTCCCGAGCCCTCTGTACCGGCAGGGACCTCAAACTAGTCCCCAGCCTGCTGCTGCTGTGCTGCTGGGACAAGTGTCTGCTCCTGATCTGGCTCATCAACTGGTAGAACTGAAGAGGGCTCAACATCTGTAGTACTAGAAGGGCCCACCTGAACTGGAGCCACCTTGATCACTATTCCTTCTGTGCTAGGGATCTTTCTCTTCTTCCTTGGCCTATCCTCCTCTGCCTATGGCTGCATTGCTGCTGGCTCTCCAGCTGGATCTCCAAATAGTAAGTCGAGTGGCATCTGATCTGCTAACAGCTTGTCCACGTCCACTCTCAACTGTGCAACTGACTCCTTGGAAGCTTTCTGCTTCCTCAGCTTCTTGTGCTCCCGAGCCAATTTCTCTAATGCTTTGCCATGGGCCCCAACCGCCTTAGTCAAGGCATCCTGCGTCGCCATCATCTTTTCCTGGTTGGCCAGGATCTTCTTCAATACATCCTCAATGGCGGAAGGAATCTCAACAGTAGCTGGTGCTCCCTGTGCCTGCACAACAGTGGTCAAAGTAGACAACTTGGATGTCGCAACGGACATCCAGTTGTTCAAACTAGAAAGGGAGTGTGTGAGCTGGTTGGCAGTGAACCGGTGAGTCTTTGATGAAGGAATCACCGGATCAGCTACGACAGAGGGACCAGCTGTGGAGGAAGGATCTGGGGGCAGTGCCTCATCAATAGTAGGCTCAGGGGGCTGCTCAGTAGCAATTGGCTCTTCAGACTGGCCAGGTGCGGAGGAGGTAGAAGCTTGAGTCTTTTTGCTTCTCTTTGGGTTTTCCAGACCCAACTGATCATACCACGAGTAGGGGGCCACTGGAGGTACCGTAACATCATATCTTTTCTTCTTCACTTTCAACTCTCTAAAGTAAAGGGAGAGTGTGTTCGGAAAGGGGTAGTTTGTTTTTGTTTCGTTCCCGACGTGAGAATCACTCTCAACATTATGTTGCCCACATTCAGAGGGAAACCCTCCATGATAGATGCTACCAAGACAGCCCAAGGAAGAGGAACGGAGTGATCGTGTGTAGACGGGACAAGTCGACTACACACGAAGGTCAACCACCCCTTGGCTTCAAAGTTTAGGGTGTTCCTTAGGAGCTTTTCCTGTGCCTTCAACCACACAGGGATTGTACCTGAAGCTGCTAAATGCTTGGCCAACCACGGACGAACTTCCTCTTTCATTGCCAGCTTCTCAAGATACTGAGACTCATCCTCTTCTTCGAACCCCAAGAAGTCATTCAGCGACTTCCCATCAAATAGCACGATCTTGTCCCTCACTTTTGTTGCTTTGGAGTCCCGAACTATGTGGTGGACATTGCAATAAAACTCCTTCACCATGTGCTCGTTTGCAAATTCAACTCGCTCTTTGAAGAATCCACAACCCTCTCTAGTGCGGAATTGTGCTTGCGCATGAGGGTTGAATGGGACAAGATCGGCATCTATGAACTGCCTTTCCGGAATTAACTTTCTCTTGGGCCACCATTCCCTGAATTTCTGGAAGGCGACCTCACTGACAAACCTATCTTCCCATGCCTCCGGTTTTCTAGTACGCTCAATCCCCCCGACCTGCGGCTCACCTCCCTCAGCATATCCTCCACTCTCCCCTGATAATGAAGCTGTGGGAGATGTGGAGTATTGCTCTTCTTCTCTTGCTACGGACTCACCAGACGAGTCTGAGATGGCATTAACCGGCTTCTTGGAGGAGGCTACATTATCATGATCCAGGGAAGGAGAATCACGGAGCTGAAATGAAGTGGACATGTGGGTGGGGGCAGACTCTGAGGTAATACTCCGTGAAGGTGCATACTCACTCCCCGTGGAATGAGATGCAACTCTATCAGCTTCCCGGATTATTTTCCAGGTTTTCTTTATCAACTGCCTGGTTTGAGGAGTGAGTTTCACAATCCGCCTGGTTTTCCCTCCTCGGGAGGAACCACCTCTCCCGGGCTGTATTTCTTTGCCCGCTCGTTTTTTAGCCACTTGTTTTTGAACCATTCTCTGCAAGGAATACATGTCTAACATTGTTAGTAGAAGCACATAAGGTGAAGTAGACAATTCAGTTAAATGAAAAGAGTGCAGACACAGTTACACGGGTAGAGGGGCGCGGACCGCACCAAAAGGCACGCGGTCCGCGTAGTATACTGACACCCACACATATCTTCCTGAATAAACCGACGCGGACCGCACTGTTTTGGTACGTGATTGCGTTGGTTCAGCGCGGACTGCACAAAAATAGTACGCAGTCCGTGCAGGTTAGTTGCAAAAATGTTGACCTCTTTGAACTCTTCACACGCGGTCCGCACTATTTTGGATCGCGGCCGCGCTGGGCTCATGCGGACCACACAGAAATGGCACGCGGACCGCGTTGGGAAGGTTCGCCATTGCACCCAAGGGGCCACGCGGACCGCGCAAAAATACTGCATGGCCGCGTAGGGCAAATATAACTGAGCCGGGATATTTTTCCATTAAGTTCCATTTTTGTTCACAATTTGAGTCCTAAGTGTCCCTACTCAATTAATTAACATGCATTTATGCCCCATGATTCAACCAAAACAACAGAAATCTAAACTAACATTTAACTAAGAAGAAAAAAGGACGAAAGTAAGAAGTTATACTAGTGGATGGTGATTAAAAGAAACAAAAATTAGGCTATGAATGAAATAAACAAGAGTTGTTACCAGGGATTAATGAGAAATCAACTAAATGAGCAGGAGATGCGGATGTACAGTGAAAATTAAAACTCCAGATGAAAATTTGCGAAAAGGTTCAAATGAGGCCCAAGACTTCTATTTATAGAAAAGCCCTGGGGACTCATAACTTACCTACCAGCGCGGTCGCACGAAAATGGCCGCGGTCCGCGCTGGTTTTCCTTCCTTCACATTTGAGTGCTCAGCCCACGCGGTCCGCACTGTTTTAGACCTTGGCCGCATGGAAGTTATCAGAGACTTGGTGATTTCAGCTTTTCCCACGCGGACCGCACTGCTTTGGATCGCGGCCGCGTAGGAATTTTATCAGAGAGCATGCCATTTTAAGTTTTCACACGCGGACCGCGTTGAATCTTCTGAGAATGAACTCTCAGCTGCTCAAGCCCCACGCGGACCGCACTATTTTGGTATGCGGACGCGTGGGCAATATTTAGAGACTGCTCATTACCCTTGCTTCAACATTACCCCTGCAACACTTCACAAATTATCAGCTCAAAAATCCTATTCTACAACAAAAAAAACAAAGAAAAGAAAAAGAAAAAGAAACATGGGTTGCCTCCCAAGAAGCGCCTGATTTAACGTCGCGGCACGACGCATGTTACCATCACAGTCATTTCAAATGAATGAGTGCCACCACGTGGCTGTCATCAATCTTTCCCAAATAGTGCTTAACACGATGCCTATTGACTCGGAAAACTTCACCATTCTTATTTTTGAGATCAATGGAACCAAAGGGAGTTACACCAACCACTTCAAATGGGCCGCTCCACTTAGACTTCAGCTTGCCCAGAAATAACCTCAACCGGAAATTGAAAAGAAGAACCATGTCACCAACTTTGAATTCCTTCCCTCGGGCATACTTGTCATGAAGGTACTTCATCTTGTCCTTATACAAGGACGAGCTAGAGTAAGCATGAAACCTAAACTCATCAAGTTCATTCAATTTCTCAACCCGGAGATTTGCAGCTACATCCCATTCTAAGTTCAACTTTTTCAGATCCCACATAGCCTTATGTTCCAATTCTACCGGAAGATGACAAGCCTTCCCAAACACCAACCGATATGGCGACATACCAATCGGAGTCTTGAAAGCTGTACGATAAGCCCAAAGAGCCTCATCCAATTTCTTCGACCAGTCGGTCCTATTTGCATTGACAGTCTTGGACAAAATACTCTTGATCTCACGGTTGGACACCTCAACTTGGCCACTCGCTTGAGGATGATAAGGAGTGGTCACCTTGTGATTTACCCCATACTTGGCTAGCAAAGAGTCAAAAGCCTTGTTGCAAAAATGAGAACCCCCGTCACTGATGATAGCACGTGGAGTGCCAAAACCTCATGAAGATACTCTTTTTCAAGAACGCCACCACACTTCGAGCTTCATTATTTGGCAAAGCTATGGCCTCAACCCATTTTGACACATAATCAACCGCTACCAAGATGTAAGTGTTGCTACAAGAACTTACGAATGGTCCCATAAAGTCTATCCCCTAAACATAAAAAATGTCAACCTCTAGAATCGTGTTAAGGGGCATCTCATCTTTCTTCGAAATCCCTCTAGCACGTTGGCATTCATCACATCTTTTCACAAAGTCAACGGCATCCTTGAACAAAGAAGGCCAAGAAAAACCACAACTCAACACTTTAGACACCGTCCTCGCCCCGCCATGATGGACACCATAGGGCGAAGAGTGATAAGCTTCCACAATACTCAATTGCTCTTCTTCGGGAACACACCGGCGAATTACACCATCAGTGCAAATTTTGAAAAGATACTGCTCATCCCAATAGTAGTCCAAACAATCCCGCTTGAGCTTCTTCCTTTGGTTAGAAGAGAGCTCATACGGAACCACACCGGTAACAAGATAATTGGCAATGTCGGCAAAACATGGTATGTCTAGCATTGCAACCGAGAGGAGTTGTTCATCTGGAAAAGCATCATTTATCTCAAGGCCATCCAAAGGCCTCCCTTCCTCCTCCAATCGAGACAAGTGGTCTGCCACTTGATTTTCACTACCCTTTCTATCAACAATCTCCAAATCAAATTCTTGAAGAAGAAGCACCCATCTCATTAACCTCGCTTTAGAATCTTTCTTCGTCATCAAATACCTAAGGGCGGCGTGATCGGTATGAATAATCACTTTGGCCCCCATAAGGTATGGGCGAAACTTCTCCATGGCAAAAACAATGGCAAGCAATTCCTTCTCGGTGACCGTGTAGTTCCTTTGAGCTTCATTCATTGTCTTACTTGCGTAGTACACTGGATGGAATATTTTGTTGATTCTTTGGCCCAAGACCGCCCCCACCGCAACATCACTAGTATCGCACATGAGCTCAAAGGGCAAGATCCAATTTGGTGCAGTAATGATGGGGGTAGTCGTCAACTTTTGCTTTAGAAGCTTGTAAGCCTCCATACATTTCTCATCGAACACATATTTGGCATCTTTCTCTAGCAATTTACACAATGGGTTAACTACCTTAGAGAAGTCTTTGATGAATCTTCGGTAGAAACCCGCGTGTCCCAGAAAGCTTCTCACCTCTTTGACGGAAGTAGGGGAGGGAGCGTTGAGATAACCTCAATTTTTGCCTTATCAACCTCAATCCCTCTTTTTGAAATTTTGTGACCCAACACAATTCCTTCTTCTACCATAAAATGACATTTCTCCCAATTGAGAACCAAGTTTGTGTCTTCGCATCGGGCCAACACACGATCCAAGTTTTGCAAGCATTCACCAAATGAGTCCCAAACCACACTAAAATCATCCATGAAGACCTCCAATATGTCCTCCACCATGTCAGTGAAGATTGCCATCATACATTGTTGGAAGGTCGCCGGTGCATTACATAATCCAAATGGCATTCGAGAGAAGGCGAATGTGCCATAAGGACATGTGAAGGTTGTCTTTTCTTGGTCTTCCGGGGCAATGAGAATTTGGTTATAGCCTGAATACCCATCCAGAAAACAATAGAAAGCCCGGCCCGCAAGACGATCAAGCATTTGATCCAAGAACGGCAATGGGAAATGATCCTTTCTAGTCACCTTGTTCAACTTCCGGTAGTCCATGCATACTCTCCAACCCATCACAGTACGAGTCGGAATAAGTTCATTGTTGTCATTGGTCACCACCGTCATTCCTCCCTTCTTTGGCACACATTGTACCAGAGAAGTCCACAAACTGTCAGAAATTGGATACACCACCCCGACGTCAAGCCACTTGATGACTTCCTTTTTAACCACCTCTTGCATGGCTTCATTGAGTCTCCTTTGATGTTCAAGAGACGGCCTAACATCCTCCTCCAATATTATCTTGTGCATGCAAAACGCGAGGCTAATACCCCGAATATCAGCCAAGGTCCATCCAATCGCCCGCTTGCGCTTTTGAAGAACCGCCAAAGTGGCATCAATCTGCACGTTAGTCAAGCAAGAAGAAAGAATAACCGGCAAAGTGAAATTAGGACCAAGAAATTCATACCTGAGGTGAGGAGGAAGTGGTTTCAACTCCAACACCGGTGGCTCCTCGATAGATGGCTTGGTGGGTGGAGTTTTGCGATTTTCAAGATCAAAAGATAACTTCCTCGGTTCATAAGAATACGAGCCCATGCCATGTAATACATTCACACACTCCACCCTTCTAGCATCATCATCAACATCCATGTTCAATAGCACGGCCTCAAGTGGGTCCTCAATATTTGCCATTGCGCTTGTGTCATCCACTATCACTACCGTGACAATGTCAACAAACGAGCACATTTCGGTGCTATTTGGTTGCCTCATTGATTTGCATACGTGGAACACCACCTTTTCATCACCAACACGGAAGGTCAATTCTCCAGCTTCCACATCAACCAAGGCCTTCCCCGTAGCTAGGAAGGGCCTCCCAAGAATGATAGGCACCTCAAAATCCACTTCGCAATCCAAGATCACGAAATCGGCCGGCAATATGAACTTATCAACACGAACAAGGACATCATCAATAATTCCCAAAGGTCGCTTCATTGACCGGTCCGCCATTTGAAGCCTCATAGAAGTTGGACGAGGTTGTCCGATTCCCAAGGTCTTGAAGACCGAATATGGCATTAAATTGATACTTGCCCCCAAGTCACAAAGGGCTTTTGCAAAGTCGGCACTTCCAATGGTACATGGGATAGTGAATGCACCGGGATCCTCAAGTTTCGGAGCCATAGAATGCACAATTGCGCTCACGTGATGGGTCATCTTGATTGTCTCACACTCCATTGATCTCTTTTTTGTAACCAAATCTTTCATGAACTTTGCGTATCCCTGCATTTGCTCGAGTGCCTCCACCAAAGGTACGTTGATAGTCAAACTCTTCATCATTTCAATTAATTTCTTAAATTGGTTGTCACCCTTTTGCTTGGCCAACCGTTGAGGATAAGGCGAAGGAGGTCTAGGCAAGGGTGCCTTGGCTTTTGGCACCACCGGTTCGGGCATATCAATGACGGGTTCCCTAGACGGGTTCACGGCCTCTTGAGTCTCCTCCTCACCCTCATCAATTTAAATTCTCACATCATTATTTGCGCTTGGTTCAACAACATCCTCAACTACCAACGGGATCTCATCATTTTGCAACTCATCTTCATCTACCGTAACTTGGTTTCCTCTTGAAGCATACACATCACCGCCTCTTCCACTTCGCGTTGTCACTGCCATCACATGATTATTGTGTCCACCCTTGGGGTTTACTACCATATCACTTGGTAGAGCACCCTTTGGGCGAGTATTTAAAGATTGAGAGATTTGGCCTAATTGCACTTCCAAGTTCCGGATAGATGTGTTATGCGAAGCTAATTGGGCCTTGGAATCTTGACTCTTTTTCATCATTTGCTCGAACATGCTCTCTATTCGACCCATGTCATTGCCCGACGAACTCGACCCTTGAGATTGAAACGGAGGCGGGTTATTGGGTTGTTGATACATTGGGGGCCTTTGAAAGCCTTGCCCCCTAGTACCTTGTCCACCATTGTTGTTCCAATTGTTGTTCCCGTTCCAATTACCTTGATTCCCCGAATTATTGTTCCCCCAATTGCCTCCTTGATTGTTGTTGTAATTCCAATTGCCACATTGTTGATTGCCCCAATTACCTTGGGGTCTCCATTGTTGATTACCTCTATTCCCTGAGTAGTTGTTGACATATGGGACTTCCTCACTTTGGTCATCAAAACCTTCATTCGAATATCCACCACCATCATTGTTGTTGTCATATTGTTCACAATTACTTTGAGGTTGTTGTCCTCTTTGCCTCCTTTTCAACATAGAAACACCTTCCATTGCGTTGACTTGGCGCGGGTTTTGGACTTGTTGCAATTGCGCCTTTGCCCATTGATTTATAGTTGTGGTAAGCTCGGCTATAGCTTGGCCATGATCGTGCAATTCCTTGTGCAAATGGATGACTGTGGGGGTCACCTTGGGGCACGTTTGCTCGGCTTTGCCATGCCGAAGAGGTGTCGGCCATTTCATCAAGTACATCACATGCCTCTTGGTAAGAAAGTTTCATAAAATTCCCTCCGGCCAATTGGTTCACAATGCATTGATTTGTGGTGTTGATGCCCCGATAAAAGGTTTGTTGAATCATAGCCTCGGTCATGTCGTTATTAGGGCACTCTTTCACCATTGTTCTATATCTTTCCCATATCTTATGCAAAGGTTCCGTTGGCTCTTGCTTGAAAGTTAGAATTTCATTACGAAGAGCTGCCATATGACTTGGAGAGAAGAACTTGGCAATAAATTTGTCCGCCAACTCATCCCATGTTGTAATAGAATGATTGGGGAGCCTTTCTAACCAATCCAATGCTTTACCCCGAAGAGAAAACGAGAAAAGCCTCAATCTCAACGCATCCTCGGACACGTTTGTCTGCTTGCTACCCCAACATGTATCCACGAACCCCTTCAAGTGCTTGTAGGCATTTTGATCTGAGGCACCCGTGAAATAACCTCTTTGCTCGAGCAAGGTCAGCATAACATTTGTGATTTGAAAGTTCCTCGCCCAGATTCGGGGAGGAACAATAGCACTGGCGTATCCTTGATTTGGTAGAACTCTGGGGGCCACTCTCGGCGGTTGCGGAGGAGGGTATGGAATGTTGTTCTCATTTGCATTTATATTGATATTTCGGCCTCTCCGTGGAAGTTGAGGTAAAACCTCATCTTGTTCTAGATCCTCTACCTCCTCCCCCGCTATCACATTGCCGAGAGGGTCATTTGCATTAAGAGCCATTGTCCCTTATTGATCGACACACACAAAGTTAGTAAATAAGAAGGAAAGAGAAGCAAAACACAATACTAGCTACACAAATAGTCAACATCGTAAAACTCCCCGGCAACGGCGCCAAAAAGTGATCGCAGCGGACTCAACTTAAGGAAGAGTGGGTGCTAATACTTTTACCCAATAGCGGTATCGGGGTCAATTTTCCACAGGGAGCTTCAATTTGGAGTTGAGTGTTTGTATGGTCTAGGACTATGTTTTAGCTCCTAATTGATCTTCTAATCATTTTTGGTTTTCTTTTGATTATCAACTCAATATGTCAACTACAAATTTAAAGCTAAGTTATGCTAAGATATTAATTCTAAGTTGTATGTAATATAGAGAAAGGCACTAGGGTCGTGGCATGTACCTAGGTGATCAACTAACGGGTAGAGATTCCTAATGCAAGAATGATGAATATGGGACTTATGCTATAACCGTTGCACTTTTACACCCACTCTCACACCTCTCGGTAGAGAGTGATTTTGCCCAATTGACTCTCTCGAGACCAATTAGGAGGCCAATTTGCCCAAGCAACTTATGGTTCAAATTGGGTAATTACTCTCTCGGGGTTTAACCCGTTAATTGGGACTACCATTCTTATGGGTCCATCCCAATTCCTTGCTGGAATTAATCTTGGGGTCATAGACTCTCTTTCTCAAGAGGAGTCAAGACTCACTAAGCTAGACTTAGTGTTTGCAACCACCAAATCTTAATGCAAACATAAGATTAATCCAAATAACAAATACCCAACATCATTCATGCACTAAACAATCACACTCATTAATTACCCACACTAGGGTTGAGCCACAACCCTAGCTAATGGGTTTAGCTAGCCATAATAGAAACAGAAATTGAAGAAATAGAAGATAAAACAACCATATTAATTAATTGCTAATGTTAAACTACAATAATCTATGATGAAACTAAGCTAAAAATGCCCAAGATAGGCCAAAATATAAGTCTCACGAGCTCAGCTGCTATCCGCCCAAAAACAGAACTAAAAAAACTGCTGCTAAAAAGTAAAATGTTCTATTTATACTACACAGAAAAAACTGGACAAAAATACCCCTGAGGGTCTGGCGCGGACCGCGTACAAATGTCACGCGGCCGCGGAGGACAATAAGTCTTCAAGTCTTGCTTCTGGAACTGAGGGATGCGGACCGCACAGAAATGTCATGCGGCCGCATAGGCTAAGACGCGCGGATCGCGTAGAAATGGGATGCCGCCGCGTGGTAGATTTTTGTCCAAAACTCAACTCTCTGAACTTTTACCCACGCGGACCGCACTGATTTGATGTGCGGCCGCGTGGGCTTTTGCCTTGATTTTCTGGGTCTCTGAACTTCCCTCAGTGCGGACCGCGTGGAATTGATTGCGCACCGCGTGGCTTGACTTCAAACTTGCAAGGTCTCTGAACTCTCCTGCGCGGCCGCATACCAAATCAGTGCGGTCCGTGCAGGTCATCTTGTTCTGTTCCAGCTTCTGAACTCTCCTGCGCGGCCGCGCACCAAATCAGTGTGGTCCGCGCAGGTCATCTTGTTCCCCACTTCAGTTGTCTTTTGACACTTGGCAGATTTCACTCCTTTTTGAGCCGATCTTTGATATTTATCATCTTGTCACTCAAACCTGCAATCAAGTATAATTTGTAAGCATTTTGGGGCTAATATATGGCAATTAATGCACAAAGCTCAGGTAATAATGGGTATAAAACATGTAGAAATCACAGTTATCAACCCTCCCAAAAATATACTGAACCGTACCGAATAAATTTACAATGTGACTAATATATTAAGTTTAAAAATAATAAAGCATTAAAATTTTCTTAGGCCTTTGAATTATGAAACAGTTACAAGCCAACACGTAATTAAACTTAAAATCCTCCAAACCTATTTTGATACTCCTATTGAAACTAAATTATTTCTAGCATGTTCACTAACAAGACACAAGGTATTGTAACTAGTATGGATAGCAATCTATAATGTATTGAATATGTTTCTTTTCGTATGATTTGATTTATCTTCTTGAATATTTAATCTTTCATAGACTTTATTCTTGAATCCCAACTTAGTTAATATTTTTTAACTCATGTGATTTATATTGTTTTTGTATTTGCTTAGTTTCTTTTATGCTGATGTAGAATAGTTATTGCATTCTACTTCTACTAGTGACTTTTACATGACATTAAAAAAATCATCGAAAATTTATCGAACCGTACTGATATCGAAGAGAAACCGACATGATTGAGACGGTTTCGAAAAGTCCAATTTTAGTTATACATAATAGAATAATCAAAAAATTTGTATGGTGTAAATTTTACAAAATAACCGGCCGAACCGATCCATTGACACCCCTAATAGTGAGTGTTGATTAGTCATCCAGCAGGACTCCGGAGTTGACTAGGTAGCTGCTTGGCGTTCGCAGCCTAGTGCTTCTCCTTCCTATCTTATTCAGCTTTGTATTGGCATTTGCATTTAGACTATGTTGTCCTTTCTTATTCTTAGATGAGTTGTAGTTGCTCATGATTGGTGATACCCCGATGTCGGGTTGTGTTATGTTTCCGCACTGATTATTTTAGCTTATATTATGAGATTTTAGCCAATTAATGGCTTCAAATGACTTATTATAAATGTTTGGTTGGTTTTGGGGTTTTGTGTCGGCTGACCTAGTTTCACGATAGGCGTCATCACGACCGGGTCAGTTTTGGGCCGTGACAAACAAATCGATGAATATATACTTTAAAAATTCACATAAATATTATTAAGCAATATGTTTAAGTTATTAAATAAAATTTTAACAAAGAAATGTAAGTTCCTAAAACGATGAGTATTGATCTCATTTAACTAACTCAATAAAAGAAAATTTTTAGTTCCACATAAGTCCTCAATGTCTAGTTGTGATTTGTCAAATATCAAAAAAAAAAATTCTTTTTATCTTTTAGTGATTTGGGAATAAAGAAGTTGGCCTTATAATTTCTACGAGCAAATTGATAAGTTATAATATAAAGTTTAAAAATAATTAATGTTAAATTAATATTTTACGAAAAATAACATGAACACGAATGCGTAAGTACCAATGAATTTCTCGAACGCCACCAACTCTAATTTGTGCTAGAAATACATGTACAGAGAGACTCAATGTTATAAACATTGACGTAGATACAATAGTTTAAATATTTAATTTGGAACAAAAGTACACATCCCATGGAACTTTAAAATTCTATACCAAATTCATGAGATATTTCCGTTCCTAATTTGTGTCTAGTTCCAACGAATTGTTTGATATTTCCGTTCCTAATTTGTGTCTATACCCTAAAAATTAGGATTTTACATGGTGATTTAAATAAGGAAAGCTTTAATAAGAAAGTTTTAGTTAATTTCAAACGCATAAAATATTAGGAAAACAATAAAATAATTATTTCTATATATTAGGAAAATAACTTAAATTACTACTTTGTCCAATATAAAATTTATTTTGAAAGGGTAAAAAAGGCGAACGATATTTCGCTAAGAGCCTTCGTGCTTTTAATATAACTAGTTTTAGGGTACGCACGTTGCGCGTGTATCCCATCTCGGTGAGTACAAACTTTCAAAAAATACTATAATGTGTTAAGTTATAAAATAATTTTTTTAAAAAAGTGTAAGTTTTCAAAAACTATGACTATTGATCATATTTAGCTAATTTAATATAGGAAGCCCCGTAAAAATCTTTAGTCATCTCAGTCAATCTATTTAATTTAAAATTTGTTCAGTTTTATAATTGCTTACTTCAATTTCAGAAGTAATCATGGGCACATAGCTCTTGAATATTTAAGAGTTTTTTTCGTTTTTTTTTTTTTGGAAAAGGCATATTCTTAAGGCAATACCCATCACCTTGGAGTTTATGGTCGCACTTTATTCTAAAAGGCATAAACACTTAAATGGTGTTAGTTAATAATGGGAGCAGTCTTTTTTTTCTCGTGAGCAAAATGCACAATATTCTAATTTCATTAATCAATAAAATATACTTTAGGAATTGTTTTCAACAAATTAGAAAAGAAAATTTTTCTATCGCAAAAGAAGAGTCCAACCTATCACCTGAACCATGCTTATCGTTCCTGAATGAAAAAATAACAAAGAAATATAAAAAGCTACAAAATGTTTACAAAAATTATGGCTCGATAGTTGTGCATCCAACCTCAAGATTATCAATTATTTTTTATCTTCTACAAATCTTTAGCCAAAAGAAGTGCAAACAATACTCAGTGAACAAGCAGCCACTATTGTTCTTACTTATGGTGGCAATGAAATTAATCCAATAATGGGGAAAATATCTTGTTGTCACTTGGATCCTGAAAGTCCATATACCAAAGCCAAAAAGTAGTTGTACTTCAAAGTTTCGAATATATTAATTTAGCTAAAGTTTATGATATTAATATAATTACAAGTTACATAATATGGTTGTAAATTTACTTTTTAAAGGATATAATGTTGGTCAAATAAGGAAAACATTTATATAAGATAATTTTAATTGCTTTAAAAATCTTAAATATTCGAAGTTCCTGCATAATTCTATCAAAAAATTAATATGTAAAATTTTAATTGATATTAAAGTTCTAAATATTAGGAAAATAATAAAATAATAATTTTATTTAATATAAAATATATTTTAAAATTATATAAAGATCAATATTTCGTAATGGGGTTTTGTGCTACATCATATTAATGACTACATAATGTTAAAAAGATATGTTAATGTTGTTGAATAATATACATGAGTTATAAAATAAAAATTTAAAAAGTGTAAGTTATCGAAAATAATAAATGTTATCTCTCGACTTTCATGAGTGACGATTGAAAAATTTATAATTATCAAGTTCCTTACTTCTATGTCATTCAAGTAGGAATATATTTATGACCAGTGCCAATTAAAAAAAGGCAATAATTGATTTAGTTTATATAGATGTCAAGCCATCACAATATACATGTCAGAAAAATCCTAAAATTTTCTCGGTTTCTGCTATGTGCTTTTGGTCGATTAGAAACCAAAAAGAAAATTAAAGAAGATTGCTATATTATAAATTAAATGTTGCTGCAATCAAATTCACGTGTATCAAATCAGTGTAGCTCTATCTCAACTCAAACTTACTACGCAATAAATCGTACTAAAATTTCAATTCATGAACAAACATACTTCTTTATAAGGAGAGAAATATATGCTTCGGTAATATTTTATAGACATTTAAAAATTAGAAGGAATTATGCTATTTAAGGAAAGAGATTTAATTCACCGTCTGCATAGTGATGTATCTCTAGTTAAAATCCAAGAGTACAATAAAAATTATTAAAAAAAGACATAAGAAGCTTGCCCAGAAAGGGTTGAATGTAAACAATTCGTAGGCGACACAGATTGTATCCCATTATGATATTTACACGTACGAATTGTAATTTACTTAACACGGGAAACAAAGTTCTTGTTGGTCAACTTCATAATTTGGCACTTAGCAAAAATTATTTTTCTCCATTAATTAGAGATTTTGGAAAAATAGGATAGCAATATCTAAACAATAAACATAAAAATAACTAATTGGAGAATCGTACCTGAAGCAACGACGCCGCAACAAAAATATATAGAGAAATTAACTACAATCATACATATAAAATCCCGAAATAAAATTGAAAAATATATAGAACAGAAACCTAAATAGATCCAAAATCATACATGCGAATTACAATTCTCTTTTGGTACCAATAAACGAAACAAAACTGCAAAATAGATAGGAAATTAAGTAAATTTAACTTGCAAGTCCTTATCTTGAACTTAGGTGCGTACGTGAATTATACTTTAGCATTGCGCAACAACTGAAAGACCTGCCATTTACAACCACAAACAAGTAAAAGATATAAATCAATTAAGGGGGAAAATCGCATAAGTTGGATAACAGAAATCTATTAATACTTAAAAGTATTGATTAATGAATGAATGAGTTACACAGAAATATATTTTCTTTATATAACTTGTTTATACTATGTTAGACAATTATTAGGAGTAAAAAATTTCTTGCGTAAAAATCAATCAATTTGCTTGTATAAACTTAGAAGTATTAATTAATTAATAAATACAAGGAAATAATAATAAAGCTTTTATAAATCAAAGATACAATGTATGTACAAATTAGGACTCGTATATAGTTAAAATAGGAAAATGTTTAGTAGCATATATTTTAGTCTATTTCAAACTCTTAAATATATGTAATAATTAAATTACTATTTTGTCTAGTGTGAAATTTATTTTTGAAGGGTAAAAAAGGCGAATGATATTTCGCTAAGGGCCTTCGTGATTTTAATATAATATAAACTAGTCTTAAGGTACGCGCTTTGCGCGTGTACCTCGTATTATTGAATATATTATTTTAAAAATTCCCAAAAAAAATATTTTAAAAGTATTTTTGGTCGTAAACAGAGAATATGTTTCTTGAAAATGATGAGTGTTGATCTCATTAGCCAACTCAAATAAAGAAAGAAATCATTCTCTATAAAAATCTTAAAATATTTTATTCTTATTTCAAAAGACTTCTGGGGGAATATCTTATGATATTTAAAGTTATTTATCTGACCTAATATTAAAAACAAGAAAGTAACACATAAATATTACTCCTTCCGTTTTAATTTATTTGAACCTATTTGACTGAGCACGTAGTTTAAGAAAAAAAAAACTTTTGAAATTTGTGGTCCTAAACAAATCAGAATAGTTGTATGGCTATAATTATTTTGAAACTTGTGGTGGTAAACATGCCAGAGTTTTTATGTGGTTATAAAAGCTTCTCATTAAGAGTAGAATTGAAAGTCAAAGCTAAATTATTTCCAAATTTAGAAAGGGGTCATTCTTTATTAAACGGACCAAAAAAAAATAGGTTCACATAAACCGGAACGGAGAGAGTATTATCAAGATTCTTTAAGGATTTATCAAGTAAAACCTATTTATAAATTAACTCTTTTTCTCTTTAGAGATTTGGAAACGAAGTGGTTGTCCCAATAGCTCAAGGAAAAAATAATAACTGTAGTGTAAAATATACAAATGACTGATACTGAGTTAATATTTTACAAAAACAAAGCTTATAAATGTATTAAAAAGACATCTGAAGTTGTCATTTGTTAAAATAAATTAAAAGGAGAGAAAAATAATTAATAAATTCATTTCGAATACATAATATTGTCTTCTCCTATCTTATTATTGTTTCAAGTTCGTAATTTACTAATTTGACTCTAAATATTATAATATAGTTAATTTTTTTCTATTGTCTAAATATTTTTAGTGTCAATTCTCACTCTTATAAAAATAAATGTCTATACCCTACAAGGTCTTTTGGTTCACAAAAAAATATACTGGGATTATAATCCAAAAATTATAATGCAAAAATTAAATAAGAAACAAATATTTATTAGATAGTTTTTGATTTATAAATATTTGGTTCATTAGATTAAAAATAAAATATATGAAATATAATATAAAAATATATTTGATTTTTCCATATAAAAAACTTGGATAAAATTTTATTTTTAACTTTAATCTTGGTCTTTTTAAAGGATTTTGGAATAAGCACTTTGGAGAAGAATATTTTGGTCATTTAATTATTTTATCCTGGGATAGTTAATTTTTATATTATTATCCCACATGAATGTAGAATAAAAATAGTAGCTAATTAATATTTTGGTATAACTATTCTTGCAATTTCTTATACCGAAAAAATTCAACCAAACATGAAACTGATTAATCTCATATTGTACCTTAAATTGTTATCCTTCAATTTTGTCTAATGTAAAATTTATTTTTAAATTTTAAATATTGTTTTGTAATTATTGAGTGTAATTTTCAAAATATTACACATAAAATTGATGAAGAGAAAATACTTAATTATTTGTTCTAATAGTTGAGTGCAATTTTTAAACATTGTACCAAAAAACGATGAAGAGAATATATTATTTGAATATGAAGGGAGTTCAAATATTATATAAAGCTGTATTATCTTTTATCTAATTTTATTTATACTACTATTAAATGCTAGGAAAAAAGTATAAATTTAAACTTAAAATATTTGTACTTGACTTTAAAGTGTCGGAACTAAAATTGTGATCCAATCCAATTTTAATGATATGCTATGTATCGGATTGTTTTACTTTGTTGGAGAACCTTTTATATGATTCCTCTTTTATAGTATTCTTATTAAATCCTAAATATTAGGATTTCATATAGAGTTCAAATAAGGAATGATTTGGTAAATAAAATTTTAGTAATTTTAAAGTACTAAATATTAGGAAAATAACTTAAATTACAGGTTAGTCCAATGTGAAATCTATTTTTAAAGGGTAAAAAAGGTGAACGATATTTCGCTAAAGGTCTTCGTGCTTTTAATATAGTATAGATATAGACTAGCTTTAGTGTACGTGTATTTCGCGTCAATACTTAGCATCAATCAATAAAATATATGTACAAGAAGAACAAGTAAATGAAATTATCAAATACTAAGTTTTAAAATGCCTACATTAAGATAGTATTTTACAATAAGTAACTTTGTACGTAGAAAAATATAGAGAGTTGTCATTTGTTTAAATGAATATCGAAAGAAAGAAAAATAAGTAATGACAACTCACTGAGAATATATTTTGTCTCTAATGCTTCATCTTATTGTATAATGTTTGTATTTTTAACAATTACCTATAACCGATTTATATGATGAATTTTAAAAAGAATGACTTGGATTTTCTACAAATTAGTAAAATCAAAGACTTTTCTGGTTAATTAGGACTTAATTATTTATTCTTAACATTAAAGAGAATAATTATTATTATTAAGGGAATTTTCTTAATAATAATGTTTGATCATATTGAAATCTAGTTTTAGGATACGCACAATGCGCGTGTATCCTATATCAATAAGTATATATATTTTAAAATTACATAAATATTATTAAATAATGTGTATGATTATAATATAAATTTTAAAAATATAAGTTCTTGAAAATGATGAATATTGATCTTATTTAGTCAACAAAATAGAAGATGACCTAGCTAAGCATGAAAACAATCAAGATAATTTTGATAACTTAGTGATCTATCATTTATCCTTTTTTTGTTTTAACTTAAAATGAAAATAATTATCTAGGTAATATGTATTTTAGACAGAGCAACTAAAAAAATTATGACAAATAAATTATGTAGCTAAACAGTAAATATTAATTTCTAAGTAAACTTTAGCTATGGATTAGTGACAGATTATCAAAAGAAAATTTCCATTAGCTATGAGACGAATTCTATACCTAATTTCTATTTTTCTTAAAGTCAAATTATGTAACAAACTTTTTTTTAACCCCAAAAAAAGTCATTCATCTAGTTGAAGGAAATATGCATTATAGTAAATTAAGGTATTGCCTTGGAAATAAAGTGTTTTAATTCAGTATTTTCTGATATATGTTTTTTTCTTACTGCTTTTAATATATGGTGAAGTAATTAATTTTTTTTCTAGAATAAAATAAATTTTCGATTATATAAGATCAAAAGATCTTTAAAATATAGAGTGAAAATTCATACTATAAACTTTAAATTTAAATGTTAATTTATTTAAAATTAAAATACTAAAGTCTTAATCGATTCATGGTCTTATAGTTAGTATATATCTTTAGTATCATCAACCAAATATACAAAAGAATAGATAATTAATTTTGATCTCCTTGCAGCAATCTTGTTAAATTTATTTATTATCACCATCTTCTAATCAACACGACCATTAAGAAGTTTTAACAAAATTGGAAACATTAATTTTTATTTAAAAAATAATAGAAGAAAAGAACGTGGTAAAAAATAGTTAGTTTAAAAAAGAAATAAAAGTAAAAATATTTCGAGTAATTAGGAGTTTTTATATAGTTCAAATAAGAAAAGGTTTAATAGTTAAAACTTTATTAATTTAAAAGTTTTAAATATTAAGAAATTTATTAAATAATAATTTTATAATGTACTTTCTGTAATCCAATGTAAACTTTATTTTTAAAGGTAAACTTATAAATCACCTAACTCTTGTCCACGTGTGAAAAATTAGAATCAACACAACTGATATTCTCACGTAGGATGCAGTATATTTCATATATTCACAACAAATTTATTATTATTTAATTTAGAATGAAAATTAAACAAAAGGAAGTCGACGAAAGATTAGAATTCCAGTAATTGCTTAACGATTCTTATGTGTTAAAATTTGAAAACTTGGAAAGGATTTTCCTAACATTACCATGCAATGAAATAAAGGTTCTTGTTGATTATTAAGGTCATAAATTCTAGAAAAAGTTGAAGTCGTTTCTATCTAACTTTATTACCAAACATTTATTTTAGTCTAAATATGATTAAAATAATTCTGACAAAAGAAAAAAGAAATATACAAAAACTTACAGTTTGTTTGGATGGTTGTTACCCATTGTATTGTATCGTATTGTTATGTTAAATACGATATTTGTTTTGATTGTTACTTAAATTTTATTGTATTGTATCGTTAAATTTCTCGTTACATAACGACGAAATGTGTCACTTTATGTAACGACCAATTTGGTGTGGTCGCGTCGTTACCTTGTCTTTTTCTCTCAATCTCACCCTTCATTATTATTAAATAATTTTATTTTATCATTTACCCTACCTTTTTATATAATAATTTTACCTGTATCATACTTTTGTTTTTATAATATTGTAAGTTTATTCTTTATATCGCTGGTGTGTGATATCATGAAATGATGGAAAATAACACAATCTATCCAAACATTATATTTGTAAAATGAAACAGTACAATACAATACAGTACGATACGATAAATTATAAAACGATAGGTAACAATAGATGATTTCCAAATGATTCCTATTTAACTAAAACGATCATAATTCTAGGAAACTTTAAAGAGGAAAAGCAGGATTCTTAGTTTCTACATCATTAGAATCGTGGCAAATTCATAATTACATAGCAGACCACAAAACAAATTAATTTTGTATTTAATTTTCATATATATGTTTATGAACATATTGCGATTTAAATTGAAGTTTACTTCAAAATGAAGACAAAAGCGTTAAAAAAAGAAGCTTTAATAACAATCTGTAATATTGAAAACCTTAGAAACGTGAAAGTATTGGATTTAAGGAAAATAGTTGCACAATTAAATAAGGTAAAATCCGACTCAAATTTAAAGTCCTTAATATTAGAATTTCCTACGTGGAAAGATTTAGTAACTAAAATTTTAATAGATTTCAAAATACTAAATATTAGGACGATAATCAAATGACTATTTTGTCCAGTGTGAACTCTATTTTTAAAGGATAAAAAAGGCGAACGACATTTCGCTTAGGGCCTTCGTGCTTTTAATATAATATAGATATCGATAATTTCAAGTGTTTATGATTAATTTCTAATTTAAATATTTATACTTGTTTAACGAATTTCTTAATACAAAGTATAATATTTGAGCAAAAGCTATTATATTCGGTCAAACTCGTAACTCGACTTCTATCTCTGCCCCTGCATTTATCTTGGGCAAAAGTAAAATAGATTCCCATTAGGTTATACAAGTATACCTTTTCCAAAGTTTTACGCCAAAACTTAAATACTATTTCCTCCGGTCCAAAATAAGTGACTCTTTGGCATTTTTTTTGTGCTCCAATATAAGTGATTTTTCCAGATTTCAAGAATAAATTAATTATTTTTTTTCCTACATCGCCCTTGGAGTAAATAGTGTTGGAGTATGTGTTAGGAGTATTTATGTGAAGAGATAATAAATGTTAATATGGTCAATTTCATTGCTAATTAATGTTAAAAGGTGAATTTCTTAATCTGTGTGAAAACAACTAAAAAATTACTTATTTTGGACCGGATGGAGTATTACATTAGTAATGAAAAGTTTAATGTTCTTTCTTTCATCAATTGCATTATGGTCTATTAGTCAGTATGCTTTCTTTGGATCTTAAATAAAGAATACTTCTGTTTTAATTGAACATCGGTGACATCGAGAGCAGTGGACATTCAAACTGGTGCACTACAATGTTTTGGTCACCAAACTTCTCACAAGTCACAAGAAGGATATCTTGTCTTCTTTTTGGTCAAATAATAATTAAGAAGATATTTAAATAATTTACAACTGCAAATTACCACTTTTTAATAGAAAATAAATATTAACATAGAAATTGAATATATTAACTAAAAAGTTGCACACGAGAGAGCTGTCTTTTTTATTGACCCTCTTTTGAAACTCCACGCCTATATCTATTGTAATTATTGCCAAATCCATAAGATAAGCAAAGCGTGCATACGAGCATAATGGCTAAACCTTTGCCATTTCCTGGTATGCGGTAGTTAAAGGACAGAACGGCGTCGTCAGTTAGTTGAATTGTTGGAGTAATCCATCAACATAATCATTTCTTCGTTGACCCGACAAAAGCTGCACTATCCTTCTCCACCAAAGTGTTAATGGTCCTTCAAAAATTCATTGGACTAACCAAAAACTTTACCAATCGATTTATTAGTTTTTTTAGTAAATCGTAGTTGCAATTTGAATTTATAACAATATCGACTAATTTGAATATGTTTTTATTATTTAAAAAATATCAAACCAAATATATACATACATTAACCTACTATATAAAGGTAATTAGGGTTATATGATGGTTGTTCTACGTAAAATAACATGGGCTAGCCAGTTTTCGGATTGATCATTCAAAAATAGCCAGCGTTTGCAAAGTCATTAAAAAATAGCCAATATTTTGCTGCAACACGGAAAGTTCCAGCATAATATACTAGAGAGGGATGCACCTATGTATGAACTTCCAACATATTATGCTGGAACGCTAACACGCGAAAAGTTCCAGCATAATATACTGGAGATTGGAGCACCTGCGTATGAACTTCTAGCATATTATGCTGGACCGGTACATTATACTGGAACTCCAATATATTATGCTGGAAGTCCGGTATATTATACTGGAAGCTGGAACTCCAGTATATTATACTGGAATTCCAGTATATTATGCTGGAGTATTTTCCGGATTATTAGTGTTTTTGTCTGGATTTATTTTTACATAAAAAGTGGCTAAGAGTTTTTTACATTGTCAGTTACTTCTTATATAATATTTAAATAAAGATCATTACTTTTGTTTTATTCCAAAAAGAGCACATTCATTTACAATTACAGTATTTTCCCGAAATCATGTACGTTTAGTACTCTTCAAAATTTTAAACATAGTCCACAATTTAAGGAATTAATTTTGAACCATATTAATCTATCCACATTTCTCTCCCATCATTAATCTATACTTACTATCTTTATGAAAGTTCCGACTTTTAGAATCCCCTTTTTCATTATTGTATCAAACACAGTTTTAATAAATTCATATTTTTATTCCATGTTTGAAGGTGTATATATATAATTTATTACAATGTAATTTTAAATATATACATATGTAATGAATATATTATGTATATTTGTCTGTACCGAACGTGTTTATGCCTATTCAACATATAATTTTGCATGCATAACGTATAAACAAATATACATATTCAATATATGTATTATGTATATTTAGTGTATAATTACATATACTTGATGAGATCAATATATAGTTTAAGTATATTTGACATTTGAAATATATACTCCGTGTATGTGATATATTTTAAATTTATATTTGATGTACATTATGTACAAACAATAACATATAAGTGTATAAATATACTATTAGGATATTGAAACACACACATTTACTATGGAAATAATTTTAAGTTTACAGATTCATAAAATACTTATAATATTTCACTCATCTAATTATATTTTTATTACTATATGTGAAAATAACAACTAAAAAAATTAAAATAAGTGATACTTTCCTTTGGAGGATTCGTACATATATGCCTTTTGGTTTGTGGCATTAATGTTAGAAGAGAGATGTGTGTTGAAGGTAATTAAATGGGTTGTATAATCTTATCAAACATTTTGGTAGAGATGAGTATTAATATGACTAATTTTTGGTAATTAATAGGGCTGATTTTGGGTCCTTTGTTTAATTAGAATCTGTTCACGGAAACTTAATTTTTGGTCCAACATTATATGTTTTGGTCAGGACTGTAATTAATTAGGTGCTAGTTTGTTAATTACTAATTCCTGCTAGGAATCTGAAATTTTTTCTTGAATATTGGCTAATTATGTTTTTTCCTCAATTAGAATTACATTTGAAACTGTGACTATCTTTGAATGATCACTTGTAAATTTGGCTATTTTTGAATTTCTCCCTTGTTCTACTGAAGTCACACAAAGTAGAATTCCAGCAGATATGGGCCACAACTTATATAGTAGTTCTAAAGCAGTCCAGCCCTGTTTTGAGTGTATTTTTGGGCCGAATTAGTTTTGCGTTATCATTCTAAATGGCCTAGAAGTCTAGAACCTTAATAACCATATACATGTATAAATATTTTTCTTTGTGATTTGGTCAACTTTTAGATTGAATAATGTGTATTTTAGCCTGAGCTAGTCAAAACGTTTTCTTAATGAGTGTATCAAAATCTTAAACAACACTTATTATCTAAACAGGAAAATATGATGTGTAGATTAAAATTTGGGACACTTATTACCATATACTATTATTTTGATAGTAGTTAAGTAAAATAATAGTTTCTTTCGGTTCATAAAACTTTAACTTTCCCGATTTTTTTTCCTTTCAACCCCAATCAAATATTGTTCAAATACCTCATGCACCTACTGTTTGCTTAGTCTCTGCCTAGAGTTGATGTAATACATTTTCCAGATTTACATGGTCAACAATCTGTTGATTAGTCTAAAGACCAGGGAAGAGAAGGATTTCCTTAATCTCTCTCTCTCTCGAGTTAATTTAACGCCTTACAAATAGGATTACAAAGAGCCCGTTTGGTTTGAAAAGTATTTTTTGAAAAAGTACTTTTATAAAATAGCTGTTTGTGTTTGGCCAATTTTTGCAAGCTCATTATGTTTGACCAATCTTTGTACTTTTAAGTATCAAATTATGAAAAAGGACAATAAAAAGTTTAATCTGTATTACTATTATTTAAAAAATTAAAATAAATTAAAATATTTATTATAAAAGAATTCAATTAAAATATAAAACGTAAAGTAAAAATACAAATAAAAAAATTCAATCAATATAAAATATTATTATTCCAAAACAATAACATTGAGGGTTTGGTATTACTTATTGTTTACATGATAATTTAAATATGTCAAAATATATCATTCAATATGGATTTAAAATCTACTCTTAGGAATATGAGAAATAAAATAAAAATATGATTAAAATAAAAAAGAGAAGAAATGTATAATAGAAAAAAAAAGAAAAAGGAAAAGGAAAAGGAAAAGGAAAAGGAAAAGGAAAAGGAAAAGGAAAAAAAAAGAGCAATATTAAATAATTGAGGAACAATTTGAAAAATATAAATTTATTGTAAGATTATTTTTGTCTTAAAGAAATTAATTTTCTGCTTCTGCTTTTTGGAAGAAGCTATAATTTGTAGCTTCTTCCCTGCTGATCAAAAGTACTTTTTCATTTTGGCTAAACACCTTAATTTTTTGAAAAAGTACTTTTTTAACAAATATAGAAGTAATTTTGACATCCCAGAAGCTTGGCCAAACAGGCACTAAGTGCTACAGACTAATATCAACCCGAAACAAGATCACAATAATCAAATAATACGCTTTCCTCTGGGCTTTTTTCTTTTTTTTGTCAGAACACATTGAGGTTCAACAGAAAGGGATATCCAAAGTTTAGTACCGTTTCCTCTGGGCTTTCGTTTTTTGATTCCTATCTCAATTCTTAGCCTATGTTATACTACTACCACAACTGCAACTGACAGGTCAATTGCTGAAATGCAAGGTTTGAAGCTTTCACCTTGCTCGTTAATGGAGTCATAAGAGAGAGAAACAAAGTGTTTGGAGAAGGCAACTGTTTCATAAGCTCATTCAATTGTTAACACTGTACATATATACTAACCAATAACCACCACTAATTAATGTAACGATCCGACCGGTCGTTTTGAGCTCTAGCGCGTCGTTCGGCAGTTTGAGGCCATGAGCAGCTCTACTTCAGGTATTATGACTTGTACGCATGGTCGGGATTGAATTTCGGGAAGTTCGGAGTTGATTTAGAAAGAGAATTCTCATTTCGGAAGCTTTAGTTGAAAGAATTGACTAAGATTGGATTTTTGAGTAAACGACCTCAGAATCGGGATTCGAAGGTTCCAGCAGGTTCGTATGATGATTTCGGACTTGGACGTATGTCCAGATCGGGTTTTGGAAGGCCTGAAAACGTTTCGGCAACTATTGTGGAAGTTAGCATCTTTGGAAGAATTTCATAAGTTTGGGTTGGAGTGCATTTCAGTGTTATCGATGTCCGTTTGGGATTCCGAGTCTGGGATTAGCTCCGTATGGTGATTCTGGTATTGGGAGCACAATCGAAAGTGAATTCAGAGGTCCGTGGGTCATTTTGGAGTCATTTGGCTAAAGTTGGAAATTTAAAGGTTTTTGAGAAGTATGACCGGAAGTGGACTTTTTGATATCGGGGTCGGAATCCAATTCCAGAAGTTGGAGCAGGTATGTAATGTCAAATATGACTTGTGTGCAAAATTTGAGGTAAATTGGACCTGATTTGATAGGTTTCGACATCGAATGAAGAAGGTTGAATATCTCAAATTCATCAAGTTTGAATTGGGGTGTGATTCGTGATTTTAGCATTGTTTGATGTGATTTGAGGCCTCGAACAAGTCCGTGTTATATTTTTACACATGTGCGGGTGTTTGGTTTGGATCCCCGGGTGCTCGGGTGAGTTTCAGAGTAGCTTCGGAGTGTTTTGTGAAGGAGTTGGAATTTCTGGTTCTGGTATGATCACATTTGCCAGGAACTGGTCGCAAATGCGATCACCGTATTTGCGAAGGTAGGCTCGCATTTGCGAACCTGGGGCTGCTGAGGGAAGATCGCATTTGTGAGGGAGTTATCGCTTTTGCGATGCTGTCCTCTTCGCCTTTGCGAGGCCTTTTGTCGTAAATGCGACCATGGCAAGGGGAAGCTGGGCTTATCGCAAATGCGACCATCGCAATTGCGAGCTAGAGGTCGCAAATACGACTTCTGCGTCTGGTGCAATGACTTTTTATTCCGAGACTTAGGCCATTTCCCTCATTTTCCCACTTGGTCTTAAGCGATTTTTGAGAGCATTTGAGAAGGGGTTACATCATCACCAAGAGGTAAGTGATTTCTTCTAGTTATGGGTTAAATGCAAGGATTATATATAGATTTCAATATGTAAACATTATAGAAATTTAGGGATTTTGAAGAAAAATCTAGAAAGTGATATTTTTGGATTTGACCATGATTTTGGGCATGAAATTGAGAATTAATTATATATTTGAGTCCGTGAGGTCATGGGTAAACCTTATCTTCGAAAAATTTCGGAATTCGGGTGTATGGGCCCGAGGGCAATTTTATAAATTTTTCGATCGGTTTAGGAATTGTTATAAATTGGATTATAATGAGTAATTGAACATATATTAATGGGTTTACATAATTATTGGTTAGTTTTGGAGTGTTGTGCATCGATTTGAGTCTTCGGAAGGGCGTGGAATGCCGGTTATGGAATTTCGGAGCGAGGTGAGTCTCCTCTCTAACCTTGTAAGAGGAAATTGTCCCCATAGGTAAAACGATTAAATATGTGCTTCTATTTGTGGGGGCTATGTACGTACGAGGTGACGAGAGTCCATGCGTAGCTACTATTATGCTTAAGTCCGGGTCGTCTAGGACCCAAAAACATACTTTACTTGCAATATTTGAAATCTTGTTATCAATTTAAAATGCTTAAAATATAGAGAACGTGTAAAATGAATTTCTAAAAGACTGGACATCATTTCGTGATTTTTAAAAGAGAAAATGCTTTTCCTTGAATAATTGCTCCCTGATGAATTCTTGAATGACTGTTTGTTGTGTTTATTATATTTGACCGCGTCGCATGTATGATTCATGAGCGGGGTAATAGATGTATCTATGGTTCGCGCCATTCGACCCTCTAGCAGTGCACAATTTAAATATTGTTGGATTGGGCCGTACGACCTCAACATGATTTACGTATGCTTGTATTGCTTGCCTGAAAAAGTTGTAATTAATGAAATTGCCTCCATGGTCTAAGATAAATTGATAGACCATGGAGTATGAATTTGGAAACTTCTAAATATAAAAGGGATTGTTTACTTGTTTCTTGATTTACTTGAGTTTACTGCAGTTTCTAATAAATTCTTGATTATTCACCTTATTAATATATTATTATCATTGGAGCACTAGTAAGTGTCGAAGTCGACCCCTCATCTCTACTTTTTCGAGATTAGACGGGATACTCACTGGGTACACATTGTTTTCGTACTCATGCTACACTTGCTGTGCATTTTTGTTGCACAGGCGTATGTAAGTCTAGTGGCCTAGTTGGGCTCAACGACATGGTTGATAAGGGCACTTAAGCGAGTTGCACCTCTCGAGACGATCCCAACCAGCAGAGTCTCTTTCAGAGTATTGTACTGTATTTTCTTTTCTGTCCAATTGTATTCCGGACAGTTGTTGTATTACATTATTTCCTAGAAATTGCTCATGCACTTGTGACACCGGGTTCTGGGATAATTATGCGGTATTCTGTATTAACTTCTAAACATTCTTTTTTTTTTATTTTGTAAAGATTATCTTTTACTAGCCAAATTGAAGGAAATTCATAGTTTTCACACTTGTTTAAAAGAGAATTTAATTAAGTATTTATGGTTGGCTTGCCTGACAACGGTGTCCGGCGCTATCACGACCCTTAGTGGATTTTGGGTCGTGACAACATGGTATCAGAGCACTAGGTTTCCTTAGGTCTTACGAGTCATGAGCGAGTCTAGTAGAGTCTTTCGGATCGGTACGGAGACGTCTGTACTTATCTTCGAGAGGCTACAGGGCTGTTAGGAGCACTTCCCTTCTTGATTCCTCATCGTGCGGTTTGATTCTTTTGAGGCTTATGCCCTTATTTCTTTCCTACTCAATCTTATGCGACGCGAAGCACTTATTATAAATCGAGAATTGAGGAATTGTAATGGTGCTACAGATGTGGTGTGAGATGTTTCTCCCGACATAGTTAGTTGGCTATTGTCTTCGCCTTGCGGTAGGATATTCTGTCGTTTCAGCTCAGTAGTTGTGCTCCTGAGAGCTTTGAGGCTATGCACATGTTGCTATGATGCTCATGATTGGTTATCGCACAGTATGGATGTGATGGTAAAATGCTTGCCTATGTGTTGGGACAGTGAATGACCTGAAAGGAAGCCTACTCAGTGCGTTATTCAGAGGTTCGATATTTTATTTCCGGCGGAGAAAAGCAATTGGCCTATGAATGTCCAGATTTGGATCGATGGAGTAACGAGACTTGGTGTTTTCAAATGTGGTGGATTTTCATTTGCGACGCGGTATCATCGTCCTCGATTGGATGTGTTATGTCCACCGGTGTTATGATCTTCTACGATTCGCCTATGGGGCAGAATATTGTGAAATAGTATGGGAGAAGCGTCTGTCAGAGATGGTAGGGTGCGGTGGATCAGGATCGAGTCGGTTTTTCTAATGTTGACGGCTCAAGAAAGATATCTTTGGAAAGGTTTCAAGTAGTAACGATCTGTTGGTTCAAGTGCGTCAGAGATAGATATTGATTTAAGGCAACAACTGGGAAACAAGGGATGAGGAAGGACATGTGGGAGGTGTTAAGCAGTGGTTAAATTCCTAGAAGGCCAGGTGTAAGTAGCAAAGGTCGAGTAGTTGCTTAAAGGAGTAAGTTTGGACAAAGTGGAAGAGTGGCAGAGCAGCACGTGGATTCAGTGGCAGGATCACTACACCCTTGAGGAAAGTTTGGAGTGATTTGGGAATTTTAGTGGACGGTGATTGGGTCTACGAGCTTAATTTGAAATATTGGCTAGCATACGGTGAGAGATTGGATATGGCGGAAATAATCTACTTGATATGAAGAAGGATACAACCTAACTTCGAGTTGGAAGATATTGTCGCACATTTAGTTGATGTCCACGAGGAATGAATGGACTTGTGCAGCTGGTGAATGAGCACGGGCTCAGGTGGGTTACCTCCTGTGAGCAAGTCAGTTGTCGCGTGGTTGGTGAAGCTCATACGAAGGATTTTACTGGCTATTCGGTAAGAGGTCTAATATGTGAATGTTGCTAGAGATTCAGAGTGTTCATGAAATGCTAATGGAAAGATTTCGAGGAATTTGGCGGTTGACTGCACAAGGTTATGTCAATGAAAGATAAAGAATCCTGGTGGGTTCCAGAGTTGTGTAATAGTAGCTCCAAGCTAAGTGGGAGAGTCCCACTGCCTACGATGGGGTTGCATGGTTAACTACTTGTGAGGTTTCTGGCTATCGGCATAAGGGCGAGTTATTTCAGCTAAGGGAAAATAATATAAGTGGTAATTTGAGCAAATGGTTCGAGAGATGTATGCCATAAATGGCCTTATCAATTATGTTCAGACTTAGGGAATGTTCAGAATTTACGCTTCGTGTAAAAGTGGGTGCTTCATTGAGAGGGTGTTCATGTGCTAGAAGAGTCTCGGAGTTGATTATATTCAGGATCAAGTCAGAGTGGGTGACTCTTAATAACGGTCCTAGTGGATTCAAAGGTTAAAGCATGACACCTTAGGATTTTGAGTCCATAAGTATGGTTAAGAATCGAGCTTTGCAGCGGATTATGAAAAGAGGCTCAGAAGGTTCTATGATATCTTCGTCTTGTAGTATAGCTTTTAGAGATTCGAAAGAGAATGACTTCGGATTTGCAAAGGGATTTTTAGAATGGGTATATCAGATGAAGATGCGAATATGCGTACAAGGAGGACATGAGATGGTTTGTAGGATTTGAGACAGCATGGTCTCGTGATACAAGGCCACTCGGGAGGAGTGCAGATTGAGTTCGTTATGTGTTGAATGGAGTTATTATTGTTTCTGAGGCGATTAAGGATAAATAAGAAGAAGTTAAATTCGTTAGCCATGGTTGAATTGGCATATTGGTGGAAGTGATCACCCTTCAACGTGATTGAGTTATGCAGGTGATTTGTGACGATACGTGCGAGGCTTGACGGCCGCCGTGATTGATTTTATTTGGGAGTATTCAAGTGCTATGTCCTGTTATGTGTAGGCGGATCTCAGAAGGGTTATGGTGATTTAGACCACTACTTGAGGATTTGAATGTTCAACGGTTATGATAATTTACTCACGTGTTGCTATGGCTCTCTTGGAATGAGATGAGTAAAATGTTCCTATATGATGAAGTGTTTACCATATTAGTGGTTCAGAAGTTATGATGAAATTCTTGTACTATTGCATGTTGGATTGTTAGGTGCAGTGAGCGGTATGAAAATTGAAAGTGAGGAACCGGGGTTGCGGTTCAGTGTTGGCAAGGATGTCGCGAGCTCGGATGAGCAGGAAAAAGGGATTTGAATGTTTATAGCAGGCCGGTATTATTTTTAGCATCCCTAAGATCAGTGTTTGTGTATGAGGCTTTGCATCCTGGTTAAGGATTCTTGATTTGCTTTACAACCTTAGTGCAGCTGGTGGTATGAATGCACAGACTTGTTACCCGGTACGGAAGGTCATAGGAGCGTGTCTCACGGGAAGATTGAATGAGTGTGTCATGTAGTTCCTTGATTGAATGGGAATTTAAACCAAGTATGAAGATTGTGGTAATATCGCTAATTTGAGAATTTATGCATGAAGGGCACTCAGTTTATTGGGCTATGGACAGTGGAGGTTGCTCCGGTTATGATGGTTGTTCTTGTGTGTTATGAGGAAAAGGAGGTTATTATGGACTCATGAGGGTTATTAGCCTAGTTCGGGCGATCAGAATCGGCTGGAGGTCTGTGGATGGACTTAAATATGAATATGGGATCTATATCAGGCTGGATACGTTTGTTTCAGCATAGCACTCCTTATGGAGGAGTATTCGAACGTTGGATGTTATTTCGGCGTCAGCTATTTCAGGTAATACTATATTGTGCCGTGTGAGTTGTGAAACGGCTTGATAATTTTCTTAGGTGTTGAGATTTCATGTAGACATGGTGTTATGCGAGCAGGATGGCTCTTGAGATTCAGATCATATATTGCACTTCAGTTGTGCTTGAGTTTTGTAGCTTATGACACTATCTGCCTCCCCAGAGATGGTATTATGCACTTAGCGTGCTTGTGGCCGATATTTGATATTTTGTAGTAATGAGCGATTTAGCTCGATGTGTATCTTCTTATGTGAATCTTATGTGTGGATTGGGTGGCACGCCTCCACGGGTATGTTGTTTGGATCGGGTTGCACGCCGCAACAGTGTGATGTTGAGTACAGTTCCCTGTATCTATTTTTGTGTGTTTTGTTTCCCACTTTCTGAGGAAGGTTTATATGAGTTGCGAGAGTTGAGTAGACTCTTCTAGAGTTCCTTTTCCTTATGTATCAAATTCGAGCTTGTAGCATATTGGCACGTTGTGGCATCATATGAGACTTTTGATCATGACCGGGGTGGCTTATTGCCAGAGCAGTTCGTACTGGGTGAGATGAGATTATTGATCAAGGATCACTGCAGTCAGATTATATGAAGTATATTAAAGAGCAAAGATCATTAGTTGGTTCAAAATGAGGTAATGGTTCTTGTCAAAAGTATAGATTCAATGATTTGTTGACTCGACAGTGGGTTATAAATTTCTACACATCTCTTCCGTCGTGGCGGTATTACGAGAGTTGGAACGAGACTTATATATATATATATCATGAAGTGCATTGTGAGCATCAAATTCGGGGAATGTCGGTTAATATGATAAGAGAATGTTATTATGGTTCTGTGAATGATATGGTACATGGTGAGAATTCAGAAAAGGTATGCAGTCATGTGTTGGTACCTCGTGTAGTGATTGATACATTGTTTATATATTGGAAGCAGGCCTGACAGGGAATTTTGGATGTGGAAACTATCCTCAAGGCTCAATTGCCTAGATAAAAGAGGATATCTTTAGATTTGATCGAGCTAATGTGCTTGGCTGAGTTGTGGTAGCACGGGTAGGTGCACGAGGTGTTAAATAGTGATTTCGGACAACTTCGGTGCAGTTCTCAGCATGTTCGAGGACGAATGTATGTTTAAGTGGGAGAAAATGTAATGAACCGACCAGCCGTTTTAAGCTCTAGCGCGTCGTTCAGCAGTTTGAGGCCATGAGCAGCTTCACTTCAGGTATTATGATTTTTTCGCATGGTCGGAATTGAATTCCAGGAAGTTCGGAGTTGATTTAGAAAGAGAATTCTCATTTCGAAAGCTTTAAGTTGAAAGAATTGACTAAGATTGGATTTTTGAGTAAACGACCTCAGAATTAGGATTCGAAGGTTCCAGTAGGTTCGTATGATGATTTCGGACTTGGGTGTATGTCCGGATCGGGTTTTGGAAGAATTGAAAACATTTCGGCACCTATTGTGGAAGTTAGCATCTTTGGAAGAATTTCATAAGTTTGGGTTAGAGTGCATTTCAATGTTATCGATGTTCGTGATTCCAAGTCTGGGAATAGCTCCATATGGTGATTCTGGTGTTAGGAGTGCGATCGGAAGTGAATTCAGAGGTCCGTGGATCATTTTGGAGTCATTTGGCTAAAGTTGAAAATTAGAAGGTTTTTGAGGAGTATGACCGGAAGTGGACCTTTTGATATCGGGGTCGGAATCCTATTCCAGAAGTTGGAGTAGGTCTGTAATGTTAAATATGACTTGTGCGCAAAATTTGAGGTCAATCGGACGTGATTTGATAAGTTTCGGCATCAAATGAAGAAGGTTGAATTTCTCAAGTTCATCAAGTTTGAATTGGGGTGGGATTCGTGATTTTAGCATTGTTTGATGTGATTTGAGGCCTCGAACAAATCCGTGTTATGTTTTTAGACTTGTGCGGGTGTTTGATTTGGAGCTCCGAGGGCTCGTCGGAGTAGCTTAAGAGTGTTTTGTGAAGGAGTTACAATTTCTGGTTCTGGTATGATCACATTTGCTAGGAATTGGTCGCAAATGCGATCACCGCATTTGCGAAGGTAGGCTCACATTTGCGAACCTGGGGCTGCTGAGGGAAGATCGCATTTGCGAGGGAGTTATCGCTTTTGCGATGCTGTCCTCTTCGCATTTGCGAGGCCTTTTGTCGCAAATGCGACCATGGCA